>NW_015961981.1:2400-208802 GCF_000497045.1 Kalmanozyma brasiliensis GHG001 | reverse complement strand
TTTTTTTTTTTTTTTTTTTTTTTAAATTCTTAAAATCGTGAGATCAACACACAAGGCGTCTGTTTCTATGCACTTGGCGTCGATCTCCCGCGTACCTCTTTGGTCATTCTATTTTTGCCGACCCTCCATGCAGGTGCCGGACCGACGACGTCAAAACGTCAAGATGCTAGGGGCAACAAAAGGATGGCCCGGATATCTCAGCTAACCCGGGCCCCATCTTTCGTTTCTACGATCTTCGTGTCAAGAGGCCCACCATGGGATGGAAGAAGGGCTCCATATGGGCGATGCACGACATCTGGATCAGGCCAAGCTCTCATGGTGGGCTTCGATCTTCACTTATCGCTTTTGGATCCAGCCTGAACCGAAACTTGGCCTGAGATACATCAGGAAAGTTTAGCTGTCATCATCGCGTACCTCGCAATCTTTGCGCTTTCTTCTCATCCAGTCTGCCTTGATCAACAGCTGAACTTTTTCACCGATTCCTATGTCGTTGTCCGCACCAGGGCCGATGGCATTGCAAATTGCTCACTTCTTCATCTCAAATTCGGTTCGAATTGATCGATCAGCAAGTGCGACAGGACTTTCCTTGACATCGCGAGAGGCATTGGAAAGCACAAGCAGACGCTCAACATGGGCTCCAGAAGCATCGTGAATTGAGAATCGTGGGTTCGAGCACAGCGGATGGGATCGGAACATCTTTTGCTCGGAAACCTTTGACAGAATTCCTGTCCAGCTGCGCTTGGTCCACAACGGGAACGACGAAGCCGGTCCCTTTCGCCGAGGCACAAATTCCACAAGGGACGCCTTACTTCTGCTCGGCGGACCCCTCCTGTGCCATCTCCTTTTCAACGATGCCGTCGGCGAGCTTCTTGATAGTCTCAGCGCTCGATCCTTCCGGCGCTGAGGCCTCTGCTACATGCTCCTTCTTATCTGCCGCATCTTCCGATACCGGCGTCGAGCTCGAACGTTGCAAAGCTTTGGCCTCCTCCATCAGCTTGTCGCCTACACCCACCTCGTGGTACCGAAACAGCTCCGCCTTCTGTCCCACTCCGGGCAGCGCGTGAATACGCAAAAAGTGCAGCCAGCGATCCACCACCTGGTCATTCGCGTCGAAGAGCTTGATCGCCCTCGAATGCGTCTTTCTCCAGAAGTTTTCCTGCGACTTCTTGTGCACGAAAGGCGACCGTGGCACCGTCCAGAGCGAGGTGCGCGTGGGAAGGTGAGCCACACCACTCGCGGGGATGCCGATCGCAAATGCTGCCCGACGTGCAAAGTCGGCAAATAGGTCGAGGTTCGGCAAGCCGTCAGCGTAGGAGCGCAGGTGTAATGTTGCAACGTGGATGCCGTGTGTTGGTTTGAGTGATTCGGTGGGAAGAAGGCAGTTGGGAAGGACAAATTGCTCTTCCTCTATGGCGGCGGCAGCATTGCTACTCTCGACATTGGCCGAGCCAGATGATGAGCTGCTTCGAGTTGGCGGAAGGGTCCGCGAAGCGTCGCGAAGCTGGTCCAGCGTCACGGAGGAGGAGGTAGACTGATTCGAGTGGCTTGCGGAGGAAGCAAACGACCTGGCGACAGGTACTGCGGTCCGTGTCAAAGTGCGAGACGCCCCAGGAGCGGCGGTCAAAAGCTGGCGAGCGACGCCTGTCGATCTTGACGCCATGATGATGCGAAGTATCGTCGAATGAGCTATCGTCGGGTGCACGTCGATTCGATGCTTGAGGGTGGTAGCTGAGAAGCACTGATGATGTCGAGAAGAAATGTGTTCGGATCTCGAGCTGTTCCGATTAGAAAAAGGCCTTGTCACGTGAGACTCAGAGGTGAGAATTTCTCGTGCGACTGAAAATCCACGCTGGATCCTCTTGTGCGCAGCTATACTCAGACATAACATCCTGCAGCGTCGGACGCTCAGACGCAGCCGAAACATGAGGACAGATGGGTAACAAGGATGAAGCGAAAGTAAGCATGCGATGCAGTTGTCTTCGAAACGAGCTGACAAACAATGTGGAAAGATGGTGAAAGATGCTAGATAGTGTTCATTAAGAATGATGCGAGAACGAGAAAGGGTATAGAGCGCTCCTGGCTTGGGTTCTCGTCGATGTGCAGTGGGTCGGCCTGAAGCAAAGGAGGCGGCATCCATCAAATCAGGCTGAGCTCCAACGTCCAGACTCGGCGTGCCCAGACCCGCACTTTCCTGCCCTTTCCAGACTTGAGCAGCTCCACTTCCTTTGCTGTCAAGCCGGCGTCATTCAGGTCATCGGGCTGAACAGTCTGTGCAGCCTCTGCAGTCGTGTTGTCCTTGTTTGCAGGAAGAACAATGTCGATACCGTCCCACCAACACTTTCTCGCCGGTTTCCGCCAGAAGAGGAGCAGCTTTTGCGCAGTCGCGAATTGTTGATGGTCGACGCGAATGTTGTTCATCATGCTCGTTTGGCCGCTGGGATCGTGGTAGTCGTTCGCAGCCAGCGACTCTGGGTTGATGCCTTCTGCCTCGAGCTCGCCTGCATGTGTGATGCCCGTCTTGAGCAAGACCAATGCGATCGAGGTGATGCAGCAACGGTTGGGCTCAAGTGCGCGGAAGCCCCACGTGTCTTCGCGGTCAAAGCCGCTCATGCAGAGCATGTCGATGAGGTGCTGCTCGGCCAGGTTGTTCTCCTTGTTGACATTTCGCTGCAAGGCGGTGAAGATCTGTTTGCGATCGAGAAGAGCATCTCCGCAAGCGTACTTGAGTCGCAGCAGCGCCGGCGTGGGGTGACCGGTGCTTGGATCGGTGCCCTCGAACGCTTCTGGATCCAGCGCAGCAGGTTGTGCATCGGTGACAGCCTTCTTGGGCGGAATAGCAAAGTATTCGAGCTCCTCGCGCAGGACAATGATGGGCTGCTTGTTCATCAATGGGATCTGGGACATGCCGCCCTGGTTCATGTTGTTGGGGTCTTCTCCCGCTCCGTTGTACTGGTACATGCCAGAGTTGTTGCCAAAGGACGAGCTCGGACGGTACTTGCCAGGGGCTTCGTGCGTGCCGTAAAAGTCGTCTTGTGCCGTCTTGAAGAAGCTGAGGACGTACGAGAGACACTGAGGATCGAAGTCAACCAAGTAGAGCTCCTCTTCGTCGTCCTCGCCAGCGCCTCCGTCCTGATCGATGAGAGACTGCACGCGAGGCTGACGTGTGAGGATGAGGCCGTTCGGGAAGAGGCAAAGTAGCACTGATTCGGGCAGGTTCATCATGGTCTCGCGCTCGATTGTGAAGCGGGTGCCTCGCAGCTCGAGCGTGAGGTGAGTACCCGAGTCCTGGCCTGCATACTCGTCGACGCCGTCCATCATCATGCAGTGTGATCTCGAGAGAATGCTGTGATGCGAAGGGTGAGCGAGCGGACTAATAGGGATTCGCAGTGAGCGCCGACCGAAGAGAGATCCGTTTGGCAGGCTGCGGAGCTGTTGATCCGCGTCGAGACGTCGAGGAGCGAACGAATGATGGCTGTGCCCGAGTGACGTCTGCTTGATCGATGGCAGCAGTCGCTTCAAGATGAAGTATGGAGTGGGAGGCAAAGACGATGACGGACGAAAGGTGAGATAGATGGAAGGTGAACTACGTCCAAAGGGTGAGACCAACCTCGCCTTGCTGGCTGAGACCCGTGGGTTGCTGAGAGCACTTTCTGAGTGGGGGATCGACGTCGCTGTGAGATGCCTTGTTGCTCGCTTGCTGTTCAATTTGGACTTTTGCAGGCAACCGATATGCAAGAAAAAAATACACGAGATTGTGAGATCTACAACTCGATTGATCTGTGACTTTTGCTACACGTAGGTGCTGGTGTGAGCCGAACAGCGTGGCGGGAAGAAGTGAAAGCGACACGCTCGGACCCCTTTCGCTGCAGCATCCTTTCCATCATCATCGTCGACCCCGTCGTTCACCTAATTCGAAGTCTTAACCGTACCAGCCCCAGCACCCAAACCGAAGCATCAGCCCCAATCCCTCGTCGTCTACCGAACAACCAGAAACGGCCTCAGTCCCATTCACTTCGAGCTAGATCACAGCCACCCAGTGATACTTCTCAAATAGCATGCCGCTGTCAACTCAGATCGCACGAGTCTCGGACGGACTGCCATTGGCGCAGAGCGTGGATGATGGCAAGACCGAGACCGACCTCTCGGAGCACAAGCAGCAGGCTAAGCTCATCTTCCGACGCATCACCCCCTCTTCCGAGCAGCGCTGCAGCATCGAGAGCGGCAAATACACATTGCACTACCTCATCTCACCGCCGCCTGCGATGCCGTCCTCAGTTGTCTATCTCACCATCGCGGAAAAGTCGTATCCACGCAAGCTTGCCTTCTCGTACCTTGACGAGCTCTCGAAAGAGTTTGAGCGCAGCTACGGTAGTCAGGTGGAACAGAGGACGCTTCGACCCTACGCCTTTGTGAGCTTCGACACGTTCATGCAGCGAACAAAACGACTTTACGAGGACTCTCGCACAGCGCAATCGGCAGCTTCATCCAACTTGGACCGACTCAACGAGGACTTGCAGGATGTCACACGCATCATGACGAAAAACATGGAGGACCTGCTTTGGCGTGGCGACAGCTTGGACCAGATGTCGACTATGTCCTCGTCGTTGCGAGACGAGTCGCTCAAGTACCGTAAAGCGGCAAGGCAGATCAACATCGATGCGCTGCTTCGAAAGTGGGCTCCCGTCGGCGCCGTGGGCTTTCTGTTCCTGTTCATCATCTGGATCAAGTTCTTCTGATTCGGTGTCGACTCTGCGTGGAGGATCTGCGGCGGTATCCAGGGCGGTATCGAACTAGTTGCCATTCTCACTCGGGCGTAATCGACTCACGATGCGTCTTGTACTATAATCTTCTCTCAATCTGAAAGATCTCGTCAGACTTTCTGACACCGTGTCAGGACAACCGCAAGCACAAAGCAGATGGCATCCTCTCGGTGACTGCTGACGGCTTGTCTCAGCGGTGCAGTCCTCTCTCGCCATCTGGACCGATATGTTCCTTGATGTATAATGTCACGGCCTAAAGTTGACAGGCGTCGGATGTGCAGGCTGGCCAAAGCAGGGCCTGCCTTTACTCGTATCGACACAAAGTGATCGGCTTGACAAAGAAGGAAGCGCATGCACTTGACAGGTGCGACGTGTGCTTGGACCGACTCGTCGCCGAGAGTGTCCCTGCGCTGATCAAGATAGGCTCTCGAATGCTGGTCGCCGCATGGCCAAAGGGAGCTGCGCTGTGCTGCAAGATGTGCTTCGCTGTTCTGTGCCTGTTGCTGCCGTGCATTTCGCTGTGCTTTCTTCGGATTGGACCCCTAAAAGCAAGAAGAAATCGTGAATGCGCGGCTGAGTCTGACTTGACAAGAAGTGTTGGACTCGGGTTGAGGCCCGTTGACGTGTCGGTGCCTGCTCACTCAGACACAAGTGTCAATTTTTTGGATCGACGCTGCGGCCAGTCTTCGATTAAGTTACCTCAAGCTTCAACTCTCGACTCGACTTCTTCCATACCTTCCAGGAAGCGTCCTTGTTCGGCATCAAAGACCTTTCCTGTCTTCCGAGCACTCGGACCCTACTCGCGACGATCGATCTGCGACCAAGGAAAGCCAGGCGACTTACCATTCTTCAGCCTTTGTGGGACGAGAGCGACAAGCCGAGACCTGGTCGGACCACCTCCAAGGCTGATCTGGCAACGGTCAACCTGTCAAAGCAAGAAGAGACTACGATTCTAGTCATCATGTCAGTCTCGCCTTTCCTAACAGGCAACAGCATTTGGTCCACCAACGCGCCTCAGACGTCGGCCGCCAACAACAATCACAGCAGCCTCGAGGCTGCCTCGTCTGTCTCCATATCAGAGCGCACCGACACTTCGCGGAGCGGAGCCCACCCTTTGCCCAACAAACCCGGCGCACCTCCTCGCTCCAACTCTGCAAACTTGCCAAGGAGTAGTGGCAATGTCGGCAACGATGCCAACCGATCTGTCGACTCTGCTTTCAGCAACCCCGGACTCCAACCCGGTGTCATAGGAGCAGCGAGAGGTGGCAATAGTGCTGGCAGCGCCGGCCACAAGCTACCAGATGTCGCTCGCTCCAACAGTCTCGCCGCCTCGACTCTGAGCTTTCGCTCGGCCAACTCAGGGTCACCCCTGCCAGCAGGCTTTCAAGGTCAAAGCGGCGGCTCGCAGCCACTTCGATCGCCTTCTTTCCAGCAAAATAGAATGGCCTTGCATGATCGCGGCAACAACGCCAGCAGCGAAACAGACTTTGGAACGCCTCGACTCCTCCTGGACGCGCAACATACCTTCGACCAGAACGACCCGGCGGTGTCTTCTTCGTTCGGCCGTTCCTCCGGGTCCGGTCCCAACGCGCCTGCAGCCTCGAGCTCCGGTAAGACTCGACCCAGCTCGTGGATGCACCCTTCCAGCTATGACGTACCAGCCGACTCAATGCCAGTGCTGGATCGAGACGCCTCAAGCGCTGCGTTCGTACGACCAGCCAGCAGTCAGGGCAATCATACCACCTTTTCCCTCTCTCAAGCCAACTCGAATCTACCATCGAAGCGTGCATCCTCGGCCCAATTTAGCCATGCCACCCTCGATGCTTCCACCAAAAATGCTTTCGATACGGCAGGCTCGGCCAACGCCGGCTTTCTGGGTCACGCGAGCAATCCGACATCTCATGGCATCGCTTCAGGCTCGCTCGGACGCAACAGTCGCATCGATCGACCAGCAGCACTCGGCGGTGCAGCTCCAACACTGACAGTACCTTCCTACATGAACTTGTCAGGCGGACTCCTCTCGCCGACTGCGGCGACGATCGGAAGCGCAGTATCTTCGACCGTGCACTCGCCCATCGGAAGTCCCCTCACCGGATCCGGCTTTCACAGTCCGTTGCCCAATCGCTCCGTCTCGGCTGGACACATCTTTGACAAGCCCATGCCTTCTTCGGACGACGCAGCCCTCGAGTTTTCCGTCATCAAAGACATGCTCGATCGGCTCATCCGTGTAGAAAGTGGGATGAAGGACTTCTCACGCCAAATTTCGGGCATCTCCCGAAACGTCTCGCTGCTGCTCGAACGCACAAAGGGTCTTCCGCCGTCGAGTCTCTCCAGTAGCAGCAGCGCCAACGCAGCTCAGACCGCCGCTGCGGTGGCCAATGGCGGCTCAGCCGAGGACATGCGTACTCTCAACGTCCAGGTCAATGCTCTGGCCAGCAGCGTCTCGCATCTGCTGACGCTGCAGAACAATGGCAGCGCGGGCATCAGCTCGACACCTGCGCTGACTGGACTTGGACTCGGACCGACGGGCGGAATGCTGGGAACTCCGCAGCTTGGAGGGTTGGATCGCGCTACGTCGCCGCGCGTGGGAAGTCACCCTAACGGTCAGTTTCCCACGGGTCCCAACGGCCCTTTCCCGCCCTCAAATGCACTCAGCCCACGACCTTCGATCTCAGGCAATGGTCGAGGATGGAGCGGCCCAAATGTACGAGGTCAAGACCAAAGCGTCGACCGACGATGGAATGCACCAGGCCAGGTGGGAGCAAGCAACCGCAAGGATGGCCTCGCTGGAGGTGTTGGCGCAGCTGACGCGGGCAATCCGCCCACCCCCGGTCTCGACGATGGCACAGCCGCGACATCGACCGTCTTGCAGCCAGGAACCGGTCTCATCCAGCCCAACGCCATCATCTCCAAATGGGACCATCTCAACCTACACCCAGACTTGCTGCGCTCGATTCTCAAGTATGGTCTAGGTCCACCCAATAGGATCCAGCAACGAGCCTTGCCCTTCCTTCTCCGAGGCAGCGATATCATTGCCCAAGCGCCTCCGACGCAAGAGCGGATCGCGTCGTACGTCATTCCAGCGTTGCAGCTCGTGCTCAATGTTCTCAAGGAGACAGGCGGACCCGGCCAGACTGCTTCCAACCGTGGTCCTGTCGCTCTCATTGTGTCAACAACGGTGGACCAGGCCACGCAAGCTCAGCGCATGGCATTGGGTCTCGGCGCACCCCTGGGCATCCGTGTTCACATGGTGGTAGCCAGCAGCCTTGACGTGCATCAAGAGGCCCAGTCGCTGGTCCAGGTCTGGCCGCACATTGTCGTGGGAACGCCGCAAAAGATGAGCGAGCTCTTCACCTACATGACGAACAACGCTTCGTCTCTGCACATCCAAGGCAGCGGGCCCGCAGCTGCTGCCATCAAGCCGAGCGAGGTCCGACTTGTGGTGTTGGACGAAGTGGATCAGCTCATCGCGCGTAATCTTGCCGACCATGTGAGCACCATGCTGCGGGTGCTACCCTTGCCTTCCGCTCCAGCAAATGTTCTTGTCAACGCCAGAGGTGTCGGTGGCCTTAGCCCAGGTCTGCCGCAGAGCGCTGGCAACGCCGCATTTTCGCCCTTCGATCAGGGTCCTGATAGCCTCGGCAATTCTCCGCCCAGCTCGTCTACGATGGACAGGCAAGTCGCGCTCTTCTCCAACACGGTGCCGCAAGACGTGCTCAACTTTGCACAGTCGATCCATCTGCGCGAGTCGGTGCGGGTGCTCGTGCGTCGTGATGGCGCTGGTGTCGGTGGAGGCGGCAGCAACATGTCGCAGGGTCCTTCAGGCGGTGCCTCCTTGACGGGAGGCAGCAATAGTCCGAGCGCTGGCATGCAAGCCTCGGCCAATCAGCGCGATGCATCTCAGCCGGCCAACGCGCTCGGTGCCCACCCGATGAACTCGAGCGTCAGCACAGCCAAAGATCCCATGCTCGCAGCACTCAAAGGTATGCGCCAGTATTACCTCTACGTGGCGGTCACCTCGAACGGCGGTGGCATGGGTCCGACGAGTCCCATTCCCGGCCTCTCGCACAACCCAGCTGGGGAGATGAAGCTCGACCTGATCTCCGACCTGCTGGAAGACATTGGCTTTGGTCAAACCGTCATCTACTGCGCCAACATCGCCACCCAGGAAGCGCTCATCTACAAGCTCTCTTCCAAAGGCATCGAGGCCATGGGCCTGAACCGCGATATGAACGCCTACACGCGCCAGCAGACGCTGGGCAAGTTCCGGTCGCCCTCTTCGCAGTTTGCGGGTGGCAGGACGCGAAAGGCGCTCGTGGTGTGCGAGATCGCTGTGAACCCCAAGGAGGTACACCAGATCCCGCTAATCGTGTTCTATGACATGCCGAGAAGCGTGGAGGACTACAAGGACAAGATCAGCTGCGCTGCTGCCGGGGCGATGGCTAGACCGAGTGTCTGCGTCAATGTCGTCACGGCGTCAGGGGGGCCAAGGGGCGACGTGGAGATGCTGAGGACCATCGAGTGCCACTTTGGGTGCAAGATGGCCGAGCTGCCCATGGACCCGAGGCAGATCCTCAACTTTTAGCCTCGGAACCTGATCTTCAGCTTTGCATGACTCTGACTTCAATTCTTCATAACACCGTGCTTCGATATCGATTCCAGAAACAGCATCCATTGCTCGATTCATACACAGCATACTCATATACCCTACTTGACAACAACTCATAGCATCGTTCTGCTCCATCGCTCTCACCTATCGCACCTCGCATCTTCTTACCTCTCACTGCTGTATGTCCGTTCTCGATCGCAATCCATGTCTTGTAGCATTGAGGTACGACTGACTGTCTTGTGTCCGATGGAGGGGTCGCGCGATTGCCTCCTTTGTGCGGGACGGTGTAGAGTGAGCGTGATGAGGTGCGGAATCCGGCAGAGACGGGTTTCACGCGAAGACCTCGTGTCAAGGGTCCAACTCGCCCATTCTTCTCGCACGCACATCAACCTTCACCTCTCGCACATTCACCTCACCGCTCTCACACACACTACAACACTGACCAGAGGCAACCATGGCGGATGAAAAGGGCAAAGGCAAAAGCAAAGCTGGCTCCACGGATGACGCCTCAACAAGCGGAAGCGGAAGCAGCGCGGCGCAGACGCTCGCCTCGACGCTACGCAGCAGCCTGGCAGCGTCGCAGCTTTCGTCCGTCATGGCGGGCGCTTCTGGCGGTAAAGCCGAGTTTCAACCTTCCACCGGTGGAGGCGAGCTGCGGGACTGGCTCGTACAAGACCTGCGCTCCTCCTCGACCAGTGCAGGGGTTGGGTCGAGTGCGAGGAGTGGTGGGGGGTTTCGCACGCAAACTAGTGAAGGCAGGGGGGAAGGGATGTTTGAGGAGTTCGAACGAGGACTGTCGCTCAATGCTCCAGCTATGCAGGAACGGAGGATGGAAGGCGTCGACGAAGGCTGGCAGCGCGGCTATCAGGGCTTGACCGCAACCCAACCACTCAGCTCGTACACCGACCTAGACGGTCCCCTTCACGCTTCGGTGCGGAACGATCACGCCGCGTCCACACAAACACTCTCCTCCCTGCGGGCGCAGCCACCACCACTGACAACACCCCTCGCAGCGTCAGAAGACATCTTTGCCCTGCTCGACGACGAATCGCGCTCGCAACCGCCAACCCAACCTCCACCCGCAGACCTGACCGAGACGGTGCTATCCAACTTCGATCCGCTCTACCGACCCCCTTCGCCTTCGCACGCAAGCTTCACCCGTGAGCAAGCGCAGATGCACCTTCTGCTGGCAGAGGAACAACAGTCCTCGCAGGGTCGACAGGATCTCGTAATCCCACGACCGGACAACGCCTCGCTGCAAGAAGGAGCTTACGCACCTACGGCCGAGGCCGCCCTCGCCAGCATCTTTGACTCCACCGGTCGAGCCGAGAGCTCCAGTGTCACAGAGGAGAGTGAAAGGGGAAAGGAGGTGGTGAGAAGGATCACAAAGTACTTTGCTGCGAGCAGCTACTTGGATGATGTCTACGGTACAGCTCCGGTTCTCAGGGAGACGATTGAGATTGTTCAGAAGGAGGATGGGGAGAAGAGGCAGAGAGCCGTGGAGAGACTCGAGAAGCTCTGGCAGCATCTGAGCAATTCAGCGCCAAAAACGGAAGGTGCAGGATGGGTAGATGGTTGGTTGGCCAACAACACATGAGGGTGCAATGAGTTTCAATTCGTCTCTATGCGAGGTGCTGCTCCCGGTATTGGGATGGAAGGTACAGTTGGGGATGGGGAGGACAGACGCCGTGCTTTCTTCTCGTAATACACCGTCCTCATAACCTGCTTGATCGTGTGCAGAGCGTACAGTTCGAGATTGGCCCGCGAGGTGGTGAGCAGCGTCTTGACCTGCGCCGGAGTCCAGACGAGGTTGTACGAGTTGCTGAAGGTCGATGTGCTCGGATCGTAGCCTGCATTCGTGGGGTTCGGCAGCAGCGGGCAGTAGATGAGATAGAAGGTGCTTCCGTCTTCTCGTGTGCCTTGGAGCACCCGCGCGTACTGGTGTATGAACTTCGTCTCCATCGATCGATCGACTTGGACCGTGTCGTCGGGAGCAATGGGGGATGGTGGGGTGAACAGGTGAGTGTGATCCGAGAGCGTGATCTGGCAGTCGTCAGCAAAGTTGTGGATGCGTCGCATGGCCGACCCAGCCTGCACGTCGGATGAGGCGTCAAAGGCGATGATGATGTCGGCGCCGCGTTCTTTGCGCGCAAGGATGTGGTTGGGGAGGTTGTTGGACATGCCAGAGTCCATGAGACGGATGCGGCCTTGGGATTCCCACGAGGCGGTGCTGGTCACATCTTTCGGTGTCACTCGTGCGGATGAGGTCTCGGAAGACGACGTAGAGGCAGACCCCAGCTCCAGCTCTGTCCCATCCTCCAGCGCATCTGTTCGCAAGGCGGGAGACGGCAGCGAGACCTTGAGCTCGCTCCACTCGACAGGCTTTCGCTCTGATTTGCTGCTGGTGGACGCAGACGCCTCTTCGGCCAGCACGTTGGCCACGACGTATTCGCCATCGTGCGACAGGCTGAGGTGCAGCTTCGGCACCGCTGATATGTCCGGATGTTTCGATCGCCACTCGTTGGAGAAGGTCATGACCGGCTTCTTTGAGCACGAGTTGTCCATTTCGAGTTGAGAGAGGTCGACGCCGTCGCCAAGGCCAATAGTGTCTCCGCCTGCAGACGTGGGCTTCGAGATGCAGAGGTCCTTCCAGGAGACGACGTACTTTGGGTATAGAGCCTTGTAAGCGGCTTCCTTTGCGCTCCATCGATTCGCAATGAATTGTTCCAGCCTTTGGAGCTTGTGTGCTGTGTCGGTATCCTGCCCTGCCATGCCTTGGTATTCCTGCCATTCCGACTCGCACAGTATGCGCTTGGCCAGCTTGTCGAGGCCTGCTCGATGTGCCGCTTGGACCGTCTTCCCTTCTTGATCCGTTCGATCGGTCGGATTCGTCCGCCTGCTTGCAAGCTGTCGCAAGCGAGGCACGTGTAGAATGTCGACGCCAACACCTAGAATGCTGGGACGGCTCTTTTCGGCGTCGGCGGGCTTGGGCACAGGAGACACGTTGAGACCGTAGAAAGGGTTGGGCTCGTCACCAGCGCGGATCGGATTGCCCCATCTCCGCTCCCATCGCTTCATCCGAACAAAGTTGTTGAGGAAGTGCAGAGCGCGTGACATTGCTGTGCCCTTTGGCAGCGATGCTAGCAATGCCGAGATGTAGCCCGTCAGAGGACCAGCAGGCGCGCTGGTGCATTGACCGAGAAGCAATGACAGCGACTCCTCTGGTCTGCGATCGAGTGAGCGGCCAGAGACGAAAGGACGACCCCACGCCCATGTCGGGATGTAACCTTGCACGTCGGCACTGCCGACTTCGAGCGGCGTGGCCTCAAACCACTGGAAATAGCCTTTGGCGATAGGCAGTGCAAAGACATCCGTGGTGTTGTCGATGGCTGCTGATGCAATGGCTGACGCTGGATCGCTGGCGGGCGTAGTGCTGCCAGAGCGGAGCGCATCTGATGCGGCAGACTGATGCTGTGTCAGAGCGCGTTTGGGGGGCTGCCCTTTGCTGAGCGAGGAGTCGGTGTGCGGTCTAACGCCCGGTGCATCATGGGGAGCGACGCGAACGGCTGTAAAGATGGGCATGGGTTCCTCCCCTGAGCTGATCCCAGAGCGGGACCACATTTTCGAGAATTGAAAGGTGGCTCTGCTTAGCCTTGCTCTGGGCTCTCTCGAGAGGAACTGATACGTCGTCGTCAGAGTAGCGTAAAGGTCCATGATGCCAAGTCCGACAATCCCGGCCCGAGCTTTGCGAATCAAAGGACCGAGCAAGAAGTAGACGCCGCGACTGCTCCGGGCCACAGTGTCCAAGGCATGCACGCTCATCGGGTGGGCGAGCTCGCTCGCAACGGCAAGATAGTGTCGAACGAGGCGGTCCGCATCTTGGTACGCGATCGTATAGTAGGCTGCCAGCGTCCAGCAGCTTCCACTCACCCCTCCAGCCCAAGAGAGGCAGTCCCACAGCTTCGAGTGCTTCGCAGCGGCAATGAAGCCCGCAAAGCCGTACATGGCGCGGTAGCCGCCTCCCGACCCACCCAAGGCGAGCAGTGGTACGTCACGAGGATCGACATGCTCTGAAGCTGGAAGATCCAAAAACTGCTTAAGCGAGTCCTTTCCTTGCGAGGACAGCCGCTGCTGCCTCTTTCGCAGGAAGTTGACCTCCTCTTGGTGCAATGCGGATGACCTGCGTACGTGGGCATCCCAATCCAGTTCTGGATAGGCCTTGCGATCCGAGATATCCGTGCGAAGGAGCTGCTTGACTTGTGCAAGATCTTTAGCTCTTGCCGACCATCTTATGAGGAGCTTCTTGATGACCGAGCCGGCCTCTCTGGGACCGAGCACGTCGCTCGAGAGTATTAACTCATTTCGAGCTTGTTGAGCGCCAGCATGAGATGACGCAGCTTCCTGGTTTGGCGGAGATGCAGCCTCCTCGACAGGCACGATACGCGGACCCAGCCGCGTCCTGATGAGCCTGTACTTATTGAGCTGAAGCGTCTGACCCAGCTGCGGTATACGAGAAGACACCGGCGCTGCTTGGAAGAGGGTGACGAGCGCACATAGGCAGTAGACCTTGACGTAGAGGTAGCTCGGGCTCTGCCGCAGCGATGTCAAGATGGGCATCACCACATTTGTGTGAGCATGACCATCTGCCCTTTCTCGCTGTAGAGCGGCTTGATGGTGGTAGGTCGAGGCCTCGAATGCTGCTGGAAGAACTCGGGATGGATTGGGCGTTGCTGGAAGCGAACGTGACTGAAAGGTGCCCACGTTGTTCACGACCTCCGCGGAAGAGAGGGTCTGCTGCTCCACAATTTTGCTCTTTCTTCTTTTTGCAAGCTTCGGAACGCGGATGTGAATGGTGCTCAGCTGGAAGCAATCGGAACAGAGTGGCGGTTGGTGCCGACCTACTTCTCCCATCGACTCGCATCGTGACCACGGCTCCATGCTCTAGCGATAGCAGTACCTCGTCAAGGATGCCGACGTTCGAATCGAAGCCGTTGCAAAAGTCCAACTCGCTGCTCGCAAGGCTGGCGCCACAGGTTCGACGCAGGCCCCTGCTCTTCTTCGGGCTTCCCTTTCTGGCCACTATTGTCGGTGCCAGCTTCGGCCTAGCGAATCTGACGCAGACAAGATACGACTACAATGCAACCAAGGTGCAAACAATATCCAAGGAGGAGGAGCTGCGCATGAAGAAGGATCGAAAACGGATCGACATTCGCGAAGAGTACTTTGTAAGTTGTTACCGTTGTGGCTGTTCTTTTCGAAGGAGGAATGCTGACCGGAGCTCTGCTTTACCTGTCTGTCACACAACAGAGGCTGCAAGCGAAAGAAGACAAGCTCAACAACTGGGAACCGAAGCGCATCGAGCGACCCGATGGTGTCGCAGAATGGGGTGTGCCGCCGACAAATGTTCGCTCCATCCAGAACGAGAGTCTTTCGGGCGCAGCTGCTAAGGAAGAGAAGAGCAAGGGCTTTACCACTAGCACTGTGCCGTCATCTGCCAAGAAGCCTCAGGTGGTACTTGGTCCGGACGGAAAGCCGTGTCGTGCTTGCAACTCCAAGCTAGCTTTCGCTGCGGCGATGAAGGGTACCAAGACTAGTCCGCCCAGCGGCGCTTCCAAAGAGGCATCCAGCTCGAAGCCAGTGTCTGCGACAGGAGCAGCGATAGGAGCTGCATCAGCAGCAGCGGTAGCATCAAACTCGTCCACGTTCAGCGCATGTCCGCCCGACGGCGAAGAGCTGGGTCGATCCGCCTGGACACTCTTGCATTCGGCAGCGGCCTACTTTCCCGAGGATCCCAGCGCGCAACAGCAGAGCTCGATGCTTGCACTGTTCCGTGCTCTGCCACACATCTATCCCTGCCTCTCTTGCGCTGAGGCGCTCGGCGAAGAATACGATCGCGAGGACAAAGAAGGTGGCTGGGAGGATCGCAGCTTGAACCTCACCGAAGCTGTGCGTTCGGGGCCTTCTCTTCGCAAGTGGCTCTGTGGGATTCACAACGAAGTCAACTCGCGTCTTGGCAAGCCGAACTTCGCATGCACTGAGTCCAAGCTGTCCGAAAGGTGGCTCGACGGGCCTGCTGACGGCACTTGCGACTGAAGGCCGCCTCATGCCCGCCGCGCCACCCAACAAGCGCTCTTGCACCACTTCATTGGCATTCGACATCTCACCACTCAGACTCATTCAACACGACTGCATCACACTCTGTACTTCTATTCAGTCCATACTGCACCGCAAATCTCTACATGTATCATCGTGTCGTACCTGAGTAAAGAACGGAGCTCCCTTCGACGAGGCTGACATGCAAAGCTCAGCTATGGGAGAGTGGTGATGAATCGGGCAGCCCGATCCACGCTCGACTTGACACGCATTTCACGCGCTGATGAAATTTAGGTCCAGCGCTGTGTTGATTGGCTGTCGAGAGGTGACGCGAAGGTGCAGATGCATGCAAACAAGAGGACCGGCTGCTCTGCGCTTCGACGAGCCGGTGTGCTCCACGCCGTTCAAAACCTTCATCCCTCAACGGCAGCCTATGCAACCCGCCTTCTATAGAGGAACGTTGACCGGTCACGGTTTTGGGAAGCGGACGTGTTGAGGTGCGTTTCTGTCCAAGTCGAGGTTGAGAACCTAGCAAAGCGGACAGGACCGGAAAGGTCGTTCCAAACAAAGCGGGGAAGGGCAATCGCAGCAAAAGGTGAATCAGCGATAGCCAGAAAGGGACGAGGCAGCCCACGGGAAGAAAGAGGCGACGCGAGCAAAATTGGAAGAAAGCTTGCAAGCGAGATCAGCGGACAGATGGATGATGGAGCGTCGGCTAGACCGGCCCAACTCCCTGAGCCTTTCGTTTCAGCGCAGAGGCAGAGACGGCGATGCACAAGCAGAATTGACCGGTGGTAGCCTGAACGGGATGCAGGAGCGCAACGAATCAAGTTGTCCGTCCGGCATGGAAATAGACGGACGAGCGACCGACAAAAGGCTTTTGGGGAACAAGCGGGGAAGCCACGCCTGACGCTCGGTCGGTCGGAGAAAAAAGCAAGGAAGAAGAAGCACTCGCTCTCACGCTCTGCCGGCAACTCGTCGTCAGATTCATTTCCGGGGTTGAGTCGAGTTCAGTCCACAACTCCAATCTCGGCCCTTCCGTCCATCTTTCCTCCCATCACCATCCGCATATCAAGCATCCGGTTCTTTCTTTGCGATAGAGCATCGACAGGCACAGACGAACTGGTCCCTTCTCTCTCCGGTCAAGACTTTGATACCCTGGACAAGACATCCGCCCGCTCGATTCATCACATATAAAACAAAATGGCTGACGATCAGACTTCAGCCGTCATCAAGGACGAGGAGTTCGAGCAGAAGAAGCAGGCCACCTCCTCGGTCAAGTCGTTCCTCTCCGGTGGTTTCGGTGGTGTTTGCTCCGTTCTCGTCGGACACCCTTTCGATCTCACAAAGACCCGTCTGCAAACGGCTGCCGACGGCAAGTATACAGGCGGTCTGGATGTGGTCAGGAAAACCATCAAGGCTGACGGTATCAAGGGGTGAGTAGGGCCGAGCTGTCGAGCTACCAGAACAAAATCGTGCGCTGCTGGAACGATATGCTGACGCCGAGATCTTGTTTGTTCCTGCCCCTCTTTGCAATCTTGACAGAATGTACCGTGGTATGGGCCCACCTTTGATTGGTGTTACACCCATCTTTGCGCTTTCCTTCTGGTCGTACGATATGGGAAAGAAGCTGGTGTACGCCATGACGCCGAGCCGAACCGATCCCAAGCTGTCTATCCCCGAGCTGGCATTTGCCGGTTTCTTCAGTGCGATCCCCACCACCATGGTAGCCGGTCCAGCGGAGCGTGTCAAGGTCTTGCTCCAGCTTCAAGGTCAGAGCGGCAGCACCGGTCCCACTTACAACGGTCCCGTGGATGTGGTCCGCCAGCTGTACAAGGAGGGCGGTCTCAAGTCGATCTTCCGTGGTACCGGTGCCACGCTCGCTCGTGACGGTCCTGGTTCGGCTGCCTACTTCTGCGCATACGAGGCTTCCAAGCGCATGTTGACGCCCGCAGGACAGGACCCTCAGCAGCTCAACTTCCTAAACGTGCTCACCGCCGGTGGTCTGGCCGGTATGGCCATGTGGGCGCTCGCCATTCCTCCCGATGTGATCAAGTCGCGTTACCAGGGCGCTCCTCACGGCACCTACACGGGCTTCCTCGACTGCGCAAAGAAGACGGTCGCCAAGGACGGCATGAAGGCGCTCTTCAAGGGTTTCGGTCCCGCCATGGCTCGTGCCTTCCCCGCCAACGCGGCCACTTTCCTCGGTGTCGAAGTGTCGCTCCAGGCCATGAACAAGATGTTCTAAGAGATGCCAAGGCTGCACAAGCGCACTCGGTGATGGCCGAGGCAGCTCTCCGGTATCTCCGGCACGAATTGGTCACGATTTCCCACGCTCATGTTCATATGTTTGCCCTTCAAACTTTCAATCTAGACGAAATGCACCGCAAAATGGATCCGCACGCCGGATGATAGCCGACAGAGCGGCAGGGCCGTTGCTCCGATACCTCGAGAAGAGGTTCGGAAAGTGATATGTCAGTCCAAAGTGTGTGATTTGGGCAGGAAGAAGTGTGGTGTGACTGCTCGCAAATCTGAGGCTTCTTATTCGTCCTTCTTGCCTGCCAAGAGTCTGCAACGCTCAGACCAGACCGGCAAAAAAGGGACCACCAAAATCGGGGCCAAGAAATTTAAGCGCGAGACCCTGGGCGGCGCTCTAAAAAAAACATGCACACGCCTGAGCTTGAGCATACTGTATCTTCCCTTCCTCATTACCATCCTCCTCAGCATCATCCGTACCGTGGTCGATCCACCGCGTGCTTGTCTAGTATCAGGCACGCATCGAGCTTGAGCAAATATGGCGGCCTCCCAAGCTGAAGCTGGGCCGAGCTTTGCTCCCAGCCTCTCTCTCCTGCCAGCCAATGTCCTCACCATCTTCCTCGCTCGCTTCCACGTCCGCCACGGCAACCAGATCGAGTACCAGTACCCTCCGCCGCCCAAGGGCAGCACTGCCGACAACGCAAAGCTGATCGACATCGACGAAGGTCAAGCCCAGGTTCTTCACGATGCGAACCACTCCGTCGATCTCACCGGCGTCGAGTGGAAGGTGCTCCCCAGTGGCGGGCATCTCGTCGACAAGGACGTCATCTACTTTCAGACCTCCCACAAAGGCAGCACTGGCGTAGCGTGTTTCCGCAACATCGCGCTCAGCGACAACGTTGCCGACGAGGATGCTGCCAGACAGCGTGGAGCTCGCATGGTGAGCGTAGGCCTCATACTGCAGTGTGAAGGACACGCTGAACAGCATGCATCTTCGCTCGCACAGCAGCTCGCCATCGTGCCCCACCTCTCGAACCTCGAGAAGCTCGCCGACGACCTTGCACTCGATCCAAAAGACACCTCGTCGCTTCAGAGGTACTACGAGATGCACAAGGCTCACACCGCCTCCACCAACAGCACCACGACTCCAACCATGGACGGCAAGCGAATGAAGCAGTTGCGCATGCGCCGTCGTCGAGATCCACGCAATCTACCGCACGATCCCATCTCACACATGTCAGCCCTGTGCGGCTCGCTCGGTGCGCTCCTCCCGCATCTACTCAAAAAGCTCATGCTGCCACGACATCGATTGCTCATCTTCTCCCCCTCGCCGCCCATCGTACACGCCGCCCACCTCGGATACAACCTCGCCGACCTGGTTGCGCTCGGCATCGCGAGGTCTGGCAAAAGGCACGAGAATCTGCAGGCGTTCGCACGGCGCTGGATTGTCCAGATCAAAGGTCAGATCGGCGTACATGATATCACGGCTTTGGAAGACGAGGAGCGTCGTCGGAGCCAAAGTCCGGGACTGGAGCCAAGCTGGATCGCGTGGTCGACGGACAAGATTCTGTTGGACAAGCCGCACCTCTTCGACAGCGTGTTGGATCTGACACCGCTCATTTCGCGCGACTCGAACGGCGTGCTCGACGAGATGTGTTTGGAGAGCGCTTCGACCATGGCGAGGTTGTGGACTGTCGTACGTCCTTCCCCGTCGGCCGGTCGAGCGAATGCAAAGGCACAACTGAAAGCGCAAAGCTGGACAACACGCGAGTTTGCGACGTTCAACGAGCTGGATGCGCAAGCGCAGCGTCATGCCGAGCGAGCGGAACGGCTCGGTGCCGGAGCCTGCATCAGCCGTCGCAAGTCGAGGAACAAGCTGGTGCGGTCTACCACTCGTCGCTCGGAGGAGCAGCGGAATGGCGACGTCGAATACACGCACGAGCAGACGAGTGCGGTATCGCAATGGCGCGGTGGGTGTGCGCGATCGCCCCGCCGCAGTGGAGCAGGGACGGTGAGTGCGGCGCTCGCCTTCCTGCGCTACTGGTTGGCGGGATGGTGGTTCCTCCCCAGTCACTGGCGATATGGTCTTCCCGCAGCGTACGTTTTGCCGTTGGGAATTCGGGGTGACGGCGGCGTGCGAGCGAGCATCCTCGTCATGCCCGAAGACGAGAGCGATAGCGAAGTGTCCGATCCGGATCTGGAAGACGATCGGGAGATTGCTGCTGAGGACGAAGAGGAGGAAGAACGACGCAGTGCGCTCGCTATCGAACCGGAGATGCTGACGGAATCGATGCCCGTGACGGAGCAGACGAGCACCAACAGCTCGTCCGACACTTCGGGGCTCGACCTGCCCCACGCGCACCGTCACCACCACCTCGTACCGCCCGATCCACTGCTCGCCGCGGTTGGAGCAAGCCACCTGCGCGGGGAGAGCGACCGCATGTCGCACGCCTCGCTCCATCGTCGTCGTTCCACCGATCGAAGCCTCTACGCCCGCTCCTCCTCCGGCGACCACCCGCTCCTCGACGACGACGAGAACGAAACGCGTTTCCGCTCGATCCTGTCCGGCTCGCTGTGGATGGTCTGGTCGCACTGGACCAGCGCGCTGGTGTCCGGCCTGCTCGATGTGCTCGAAGACCGACTGGCGGGGCTTGAGCAGGAGGACGAAACCGAGGCGCTGATCACCAAGTTTCGCGCGGGTCTCGAGGTGAGCTTGGGTGCCAAGGACATGGCTTCGCTGGGGTTGAGTGCGGGGAATGCGTTGGATGTGGCGTTGGTCGAGACGCTAGGTGGGCTGGTCTTGAACGCGTTGACCGAGACGCTGGGGGAGGGGGAGGCGAGAGTGTGCGTGGATAAGGGGTGGTCGGTGTTCAGGTGGTTGTTGTGATGCAGTGTCAATGTTATTCGTCCATGGTGCGTGTGGATTCTGGCTGTGCTCCCCCTTCTTCGTCTTCATCATCATCTTCGTCGTCGACCTTGGCAGTGGGGTGCATGAGTTCGGCAATTGTCTCGTTGATCCGTGCCTGCGCCTCGCAACCAAACCGCCCGTTGCGATCCAACATGCCCGCTGTCCCGCCCTCCCCCGCGGTAGGTGGCATCACGACATGCCTCAAGAGCAAATCGTACACGCTCGCCTCGCCCAGCTCCGCCCGCTGCGGGTGATCGACAGGCTCGCTCTCGAGCAGCTGCATGAGCGTGGTGGTCTGATCGCGAAAGCTTGCGAGTCGAAGATTGCCATGCTGCCGCTCGAGGTGGGCGCGAAGAGGCGACGCGAGGAACTGAAGCAGAGCGGAGCGGGTACCGACGTCCAGCTGTGGAGGGGATGCTGGTGGGATGGACGCTGTGAGAGAAGGTACGCTTGTGGACGCAGGGTCTTTCGACGCTACCGCGAAAGGAGTAGCACTCGGGATTGATGCTGATGCAGCAGGGTCTGGGTTAGGGTTGGACTGGCCAGCTTGAGCCTCGCCTGAGACCGGAGCAGGAGTGAGTGAAGCAGCACCGTCGATCTTGGTAGACGCTATGACAGGAGCAGAAGCGGGCGGAGAAGAGAATGCATCATACATCTGACGCCGCAGCTGATCGACAAAGCCACTCTTCTGCAGCTCTTGGAGCACTTGGTCGGGGGTCAGGCCTGTTATTGGCTCTGCGGAGGGCGGATGAGAGGTCGTCCCTGGGGCGGCGGACGTCGAAGGCGCGTTCTCGAGGGATACAGCCGTAGCGTCTGGCGTTGGTAAGGGTACCGATGGTAGAGATGCGGCCGCAGCCTGCGTCGTCGTGCTCATCTTGTACCGAGTACGTGGAGATGATCTGACAAGAACGGACCGAGCGGCAAGAAGTTGTACGAGGACCCTGAACGTCAACGAGCCGGGATCCGAGTTTCACTCGCTGCTGGTCAACGCGTTTCTTCCAGGTCCAGCGCCAAGGCGATCAGCTCAGGCCCTGGAATGGAGGTTGTGACGGCTCAGACGAACTTGATCAATCGGCTCAGTAGTCTCAGCTGCTCAGAGTCTATGATCGATCACTTCAGCCTTCGTGTAGTCAAACGTCGACATCTGATCAATTCGAGAAACTACAATGCACGGCAGAGAGACGAGGTGAAAGCAACGAGGAAAATGTCAACATGGGAACGAGGATCGCGAATCTTGATCCGACGACAGTCGTCGCAGCTGCCGCCCCGCTAAGCTGACCAGCATCATGCTTGCCTCCAGCACGACCAAGCCTCGACCCTCTCGAAACCAAGTCGTCGACCCACGCCAAAAGAAAATCAGTATCCGATGTAGATCTCAACAAATGCCTGACCCTTTTTTATACACGAAGCAAGCTTTGCGTCTAACTCCTGCCGCTCACATTTGTACACCGGAGCTAAGCAGGGAAGAGAAGGGATGCAGGGGTGTTTATGTCCGCCCATCGGGGTAGATATCATCCTCTTTCTTTTGGCGGGGTCGAAAGTTCATCTCTTGAGGGCTGGTGTCGGTGCGGAGGCGTGCGCGCTGCAAGGGCTGTGGTGCCATGTGGGGTGAGACTTACATTTGAAGACAGACAGCCAGCGACGGGGCTGGCCGGACACCACAGCTGGTGCGTGTGGTGTGGTCGGGAGGGAAGATGGAAGGACGCAGATCGCTAGGTCTTGTTCAGATTTTCGCAGGCTCAGGAAAGAAAAAAGGTACTCACGCGCGAGAGATATGTTCGGAAGGCGGAAGTGGACCCTCGACGCACCTTCCTTCTTCCACCGCTTGACATTGTGCCCTTCTGACCAGCATCACTCTGTCACAGCTCGGCCAACATGTTCGCAACAGTACGAAGGTCAACAGCCGTCAAGACGCTCTATCAGAACGTGCTGAAGGAGGCGCGAAGCTCGGTAAGTGTCGCCTCGAGCAGCCACTAAGAGACTTAACTACAGTGACTGACTGACCAAGTGCATTCTTCCTCTTTCCGATCGTGCAGGCAAAGGACGGACCACTGGTAGCATACCTGCAGAAGGAGTACAAAGATGCGGAGAGAGGGACACTGACAGACTCAACCAAGCCAGGAAGTGACGACTACGCTCCCTTCGTCGCACCAAAGAAGTCACCAGCACAACTGCGCAAGCAGACCCTCGAGAACCTTCACATCTTCCTTCAAAACAAGACGTTGCATGCCGTAAGTTATCGTAGCGACTTCGTCGAAACTGCTCTGCTCTGATGCTGACCTCAACTCGCTTTGCTTCATGACATTGACGCCATCAGGAGCTCCTCCAACGATACAACCCAACATCAGACCTGACGGAAGAAGAGCGTGTCCGCCTCACAGCCCGCCGAGTCGGCCTCGACGTGCCCATCACCCACGACGGCTCTGCGAAAGCCAACACCGACTACAAAGAAAGCGCACAGATTGCACAGGACCAGTACAAGCAGGATCAGGACAACCGCGAGGATCAGCTGTATTCCGGAAAGGGGGACGGTCACAATGTCGGTGGGCCCCTACGACCGCCTGTTGCGAAAGAGTAATTACAAACCATACTCTTCGAACTTGGCCACGACTTTGGCGACCTCTACGTTGCCACCGCTCCAGATGATGCCGATGCGAATGTCGGGGTCTTGGATTCCGGCTTGGGTCTTTTGCTGGACAATGTGGTGTGCCCATTCCTTGAGACCCCATCGCGAGCGGTCGGATGCGTCTGTTGTAGCATGGCCGCTCTGCTGCGCCGCCTCGTTGAAGCCTTGCAGCACCGTGGCCAGGCCTACAGCGGCGCTGGGCTCGACGAACTGCTTCTGTCGCGTCCAGTGCAGCTGTAGCGCTTTGAGCACGTTTTCTTCCCGCGCTGTGACGATGCCATCGACATTCTTGTGGATATGCTCGAGTGTTAAGGGTGAGAGAGATGTGAGCAGGCCGTCGCAGATAGTCTTTGGCGGCTGGGGTGGGAGCTGCACGGAACCGGTCTGGTACGAGTGGAAGGCGTCATTGACGAGGTCCGGTTCGGCGCCGAGGACGACGATGCAGCTGTCGGCGCCTTTGACTGCGGTCGAGACGCCAGAGAGCATGCCTCCGCCTCCGACGGGCGCGATGACAATGTCGAGCACCGGCTCAGACGCGTCTCTACGATGCCATGCTGCTTCTGCCTTGGGTCCTTCGGGCGCGACGTTCTTCGACCCATGCAGTGGTCTCTTTGACGGAGCAGAGGCTTCCGCGGCGTGAGAACAAGCAGCGCGCACCTCAAGCTGTGGGACCTGATCGAGCAGCTCGAGCGCCATCGTCCCCTGTCCTGCAATGACCAGCGGCTCGTCGTACGGATGCACAAAGCGCACCGTATAACCCTTGTCCTCGTACTCTTCCATCACCGCTTTGGCCGTCGACTCCCTCGCCTCGAGCGTGGGCTTGCAGAACGTGATGCGCGCACCGTACCCTGCGACTGCCTCCTTCTTCGGCTTGGGCGCATTCTCCGGCATCACCACCGCAGCGATGCACCCCGCCGTCTTTGCAGCACAGGCGAGAGCTGCCGCATGGTTGCCGCTCGAATGCGTGACGACGACGAGCTTGTCTGGGCTGAAGGCGCCGCGGAAGGTGGGGGAGGCATCGTGTTCGGCTTTGGCCGCTGCGAGGTGGACGAGGACCGAGTTTGTTGCGCCGCGGTATTTGAACGCTCCGACACGCTGGAGGTGTTCTGCTTTGAAGGCGAGACGCACGCGCGGAGTAGACGATGTCGAGGCGTGGTCTGAGGTGCCGAAGAGGGCTTCGGTTGCCAGCGAGTCGATCGCCTGGTTGGTGAGCACGGGGGTGTAGTGTGTGTACGGCGAGACGCGCGCATGTGCTTCTTGGATGTCGCTGAACGTGACCATGTTGGTGGCTGTCATGATGAGGACTCCTGGAGGATGTTGCAGTGCGGCGAGAAAGGAAGCTGTTGATAGATAGCCGCTCCTTGAGCTCGGTCAGGAGCCGGCGTTCTGGCCGGCACTCGTTAGAGGGTCTTCTTTTCGCACGGCTGACAGCACCCCAGCCGGATCGGCTTCTGTACTGACGCCCTTGCTTCGATCGGGATCAAGAGGGCCAGAAGAAAAAAGGCGCTTCGATTTCCGTGATTTCTTCGTGCAGCTTCCTCAGCACCGTAAAGCAGGGCAACCAGGCTGACTGCCCACCAGCAGCAGCAGGCAAGCAAGCAAGCTCTTCCGTCTCTCACCGGCCGTGCATCGAGGAGGCCCACTCCACACGTCACACAAGCAATCCACTTTTCTTCCTTTTCTTCTTCTTCTCACGATCCCTCAACCTCGTCGCTTGATCCCCACCTTCCTTCCCAATACGGAAACGATGGCGCCCATTCCAAACGCGCAGCAGGCCTCGCAACAGGCCGCACGAGCCGCCGACCGCGCTCAGGTCTCGGCCAACAACACCGCCAACAAGCTCTCAAAATGGGTCGAGGAGAACCGCACACTCGTCATCGCCCTCGCAACGGGTACGCTCGCACTCGGTGGCTACTACCTCTACTCTCGCTCTTCGTCATCGTCGTCGTCCAAGGCGAAAGGAAAGGGCACCGTCAGTGACAGCGATGATGACGAAAAAGCTGGTGCGGCTGGTGGAGCTGCTGCTGGCTCTGCCAGCAAGAAAAAGAAGAAGAAGGGCACCAAGAAGAAGACCACCGGTGCTACAGGCGGCGCCTCCTCGTCGACCGACACCCCTTCGCAACGAGCCGACGGCCTGCCTTCCGATCCATCAGGTCCGCTGCTCGACGAGGCCACCGACGACCAGCTCGCCGAGCTCCCAGAAGCCGAGATCGTCAAGCTGCCCAAGGAGAAGCGCGAGAGTTTGTCGCAGCACCTCAAGACGCTCGGCAACAAGGCCTACTCCAACCGTCAGTTCGAGAAAGCCATCAGCCACTACACCAAGGCGATCGCTGCCCACCCGATGGCTGTGTTCTACTCGAACCGTGCTGCTTGCTACGCCAACCTGAGCCAGCCCCAGCAGGTGGTCTCGGACTGCGACGAAGCGCTCAAGATGGACCGCGTCTACGTCAAGGCGCTCAACCGACGTGCTGTCGCCAAGGAGCAGCTCGGCAACCCCATCGAGGGCCAGGAGGGTGTGGGCGAGGAAAAGGCACAGCTGCTGTTCGACTCGTTGGCAGACTTTACCGCGGTTGCCATCCTGGGGCAGTTCAAGGACCAGACGGCCACCGAGAGTGTCGAGCGGGTTCTTCGAAAGCTCGCTACGGGCAAGGCTCAAGATATCCTCAAGAGCCGCGAACCCAAGTTGCCCTCGCCAACGTTTGTGACGGCGTACCTCGAGGCGTTCCGCGCCAAGCCCAAGCCGAGTCTGCCGGAGAAGCCAAGCCAGGGCGACGAGACGCTGCTCAAGGCGTACGGTGCGCTGGAGGCCAAGTCCTACCCGCATGCGCTGACACTCTTCAACGAGGCCATCGAGCAGGGTCTCAGCAACGAAGACCTCGAGGCGAACGCGTACAACATGCGCGGCACGTTCAAGTTCGTCATCGGCAACGCCAAGGAAGCTCTTTCCGATCTGGAGCGATCCACCTCGCTTCGACCCAACTACGTTCAGTCGTGGGTCAAGAAGGCGTCGGTGCACATGGAGTTGTCGGACAAAGACGCGGCGTTTGCCGATTTCGACCGTGCCATCGAAGCCGACCCCTCCGACCCGGACATCTACTACCACCGTGGACAGGTCAACTTCATCCTCGGCGAGTTCGACGCTGCCATCAAAGACTACGAGAAATCCACCTCGCTCGACGACAAGTTCATCTTCTCCCAGGTGCAGTACGCCGTGGCGCACTACAAGAACGGTAACATTGGTCATTCTACCGCGGCGTTCCGCAAGCTGTTGCGCAACTTTGATACGTCCAGCGAAGCGTACAACTACTATGGCGAGTTGTTGTTGGATCAGCAAAAGTTCGAGGAGGCGATGGACAAGTTTGACAAGGCGATCGAGATCGAATCTGCCAAATCCGGGTCCACTAATGTGTTGCCGATGATCAACAAGGCGTTGGCGCTGTTCCAGTGGAAGCAGGACATTGGGGCTGCGGAGGAGCTGTGCAGGCAGGCGCTGGATAAGGATGCCGACTGCGATGTCGCCGTTGCCACTCTAGCCCAGCTGAGTCTGCAGCAGGGGAAGATTCAGGATGCCATCGAGTACTTTGAGAGGAGCGCAAAGATTGCCAGGACGGAACCGGAGTTGATCAATGCGTTGACCTACGAGAATGCCAGCAGGGCCCAGCTGCAGTTTATTCACGAGTACCCGGAACAGGGCGCCGCGCTGGGTCAGATGGCGGGCATGATGTGAGGCAAGCTCCATCGAGGAGGAAGGAATACCACACACACACACCACTCTTGGAGACCCCTTTGTAACACACCCTGCACACATGTCGAAAACTTCTTCTTCAGAACACTTTTCAAGCTTTGTGCGAGACGTGACCCGGCGGCATCGACAAACAGGCACCAGATCGGCCGATGCGGTGGATGGGAGCGAGGTGACGCCCCTGTGCCGATGTTGGTGCTGGTTGAGCGCAACCTTGTGTTTGTTCTTCGGAGTCGAATGGCAGCGATGACGTCCTGCTTTTTTTTTGGATGTGGACCCTGAACCAAGCGCTCCCAAAGCCTCGCTTTTCCTCGCGTGCGGGGCTGAGTCACGCGCCATGCCCACCCACGTTATTCCGCAGCAAGGGGCAGGCTTCTACAACTCCGCACCTGTTTCATGCAGCTCTGAGAGATAGAGTTGAGGCTTTTTGTTTCGGCTTGGGATAGGACGTCATTTGTGAGAGGACCCAAGCCACTTGGCACTGCCTTTTCACCTTGTTCGATGTCTGCGCCTCTCTGTGCAGACGTGCAAGGCAGTATGAGGTAGACGGTTGTCAAGCTTTTGCGCTTTCGGCTTGTCATTGCGCACCGGATGAGTCCAAGTCGTGGAACCGGCGTAGGTGTTCAGGCAGAACCAAGGCTCTCCTTGCCGAAAACCGTATAGACCCTCGATACCCTTCTCTCTCCGCAGAGGTGTGAGGGGCCAAAAGGTACTTATAAGCCCCTCTCCTGATCCATCTCTTTCGGCCCATCCATCCGTCCAACCTTCCACTCAGCACCGCCTTGACCCTCGAACACACTCCATCAGTACCCTCGCTCGCAGCCAAGCAGGAGATTTCAAGATGGGCGCCGTAGCCTCGTGCCTCAACAGCATCGTCTCGGCGATCGCTGGCATTCTTCACTCCATCTTTTCCGCCATCGGAAGCGTCCTTCACACCATGTAAGCACCCACCCTTTCTCCTCAGGTTTCATCCAGGACAGGGTACTGATTTTGTTGAGTTGTAACAGTGTCTCCGCCGTCGCATCGTGTCTTACGGCGACGTTCAACTGCATTGCCGACGTCCTCTGCTGTCGCTGTGGTGGACGAGGCGGTGGTCGTCGGAGGGGCAAGATCTGATCCACTTTCCGCACTAGGACAACACCCCCCTCGCCCGGCAGTCCACACCAGTGCCCAACGCAGCACCAGTGCGCTCTTCGTCGACCCCCGTCCCGCCACGCTCTCATACACCACTGCTCCCGCTTTGAAATCCTCGCAATACGATACCCCTCTTTTGCCATCTATCCGCACCGACACTGCCCAAATGAAGAGCACAACCAGACTTGCGCGTCACGACCAGAGATGAGAAGCGTTGAAGCGGATGTCGACGGGCTCCTCCCTGTGAACATGCTAGGGTGAGAACGAGCTCGAATCTAAAGGGAATCGAACCTGATCAAATGCAGAAGCGAGCGAGTTGGACGTGAGGAAACAAATACATTTGATGCACTGAAGATCGAGTACAGGCGACGAATCATCCAGCAGCCGCGAAAGGATGTCTGGTGCTGGGCGTACAAGGGTGTGATGAGGTTTGTATGGGTGGATTTGATGCAGGCGAGGGGAATGCGATGCGGCGGATGCGGCATCCAGGCGGTGGTTCGAGCTGCGGGTCTGATGCTGCTGACGTGCAAATGTGCAGGTCGAGCGTGTGACGGCCGCGATGAGGCGTGCGAGGATTGAAGGCGAAGAATTTTGCCGTGATGGGACTGCAAAGCCCCGCATCCTTCGCTCGCTGCGAGGTGACGGTTGAGGGTGCGGTAGAGGACAGGGTATCTGATAGTTGCTGCGGAGACGTTTTGGCCAGCAGAAAGTCGAGGATGGTGATGCTCAATTAGCGGCCGCCGAGCTGCTCGATCATGGCGTCGATCTCGTCCTGGTCCTCCATGTTGAGCTGCAGGTCGAGGAACGCAAGCGAGAAGCGTCAATACGGAAGCGACGGGCATGAAACCCGATAATGGTCGTCGAAGTTGTGCGGAAGGCATACGGGTAAGGAGAGACGTGCGGAAGCGGATCGTGTCAGTTTCGTGAGATCCCTTGGACCAGTGCAGAATTAACGGGCCGAGCGCTGTGCTGCGCACAAGTACTTACCGTCTCGGCAGTGTCGTGATCACCGATACGCTGACCGTCAAAGATGAAGCGGACGCTGTTCTCGGGCTTGCCCATCCTCTCGGCATAGGCCTTCTTGAGCTTGGAGAGCTTGGTGGTGCGCTTGACCTTGAAGAAGACCTCGTTTCCTTCGGCGTCCTTGACCTTGATGTTGAGCTGCTCAGCGCCCTCGGGCTTGGGCTGAGGAGCTTCTGTGTCAGACATGATGTTTGCGGGAGGTGTGTGTGGAAGACCGAGGTTTTGCGGTGTGTACGGGTCGAACTCGAGAGACGAGGATGTGGTTGGAAGGAAGGAAGGCTGAGTTCTTGATCGTCACGCTTTGTGGCAAAGATCAAAGTTGAAGTTGCTTTTCTGTCAATCACATCAACGCGTCCTGAGTCAATGCGTTCTTGGACGCAGCTCAGCGACCCGCACTTCACTTGGCCCTGTGAAGTCACAGTCGGAACCGAGGGCACTTGAACAGTGTGGGCGGACAGACGAAAGTGGAGCTGACAGGTGGATTTTTCGACTTAATTTGTGTGCCCCGTTTTTTGTGGGTGATTTTAGGGCGTGCATTTTCTAAATTTCCAGAAAGTCAGAGGGTGCTCTAGGCGGTTGGTCCGTGATGTGCTGCCTTGAAATTTTTCTTGAAACGAGAACATCTCGACCCTGCATCAGAGACAGCTTTCATCGATACTTTCGACCGTCGTCCCCACACCCTTCAAAGAGCATCCAGCGTCTTCGTCCCAGAAGCCAACTCGTAACGGCTAGGAAGCTGCGGGACCTACACAGAAGTCTCGCTCAACAGCTGAACGGCTCTACCGACGTTCCCACGCTTCACCGGAGCGCTCCCGAATAAGATCACATCGAGTCAGCTAATCTCGCAGTGTCATCGTCGGAACCTTGCCCGAACGGATAGGCTTCTCTTCAAGCATTGAAGCACACTCAAGCACATGCGAGACGGAGCCGCTGCTGCAGCACGGACATAGCATCGACAGAATGGAGGCAGGCGAGTCAATAGATTCGGCTGTTGCTGGCTCAGTAGGCGGGTCATCGGATCAAAGCACCGACTCATTCAAGAACCAACAGCCTCACGCTGGCCCCGGATTCAGCAACGACGACGCTGCCTCGAGCCGGCCTGCTCCTTTTGGGTCCTCCATGATGGATGGCACTCCGTCACTCGGCGCCGCCAACCTGACAAACTTGCTGCCTCCTCCTACAGCACTCGAGAAAACGGCCGATGCTGAACCGTCACTGGAAGAGCAGATCCACGCCTTCACCGCGAGCTTGACCGGTCAGCTTGGTTCGCAAACTGAAGCACTTCACACACCAATCGAGGCTTCCAACATCAACACGACTTACAACACGCCGACCCAAGGCGAGGGGACACCGGCGACAGCTGAGGATATCGCCTCCTTCGAGACACTCATTGCTTCGCTCATGCCCACACCGCTGTCTGGCTCGCCTGCACCACAACAATCGGAGGTAGCATCACTACAGGCGACACCTCAGCTAGGCACCGCTTCCGTCGCTCACACAGCTTTTGCGACGCCCGAGCCTCAAGCATCGGCCACGGCCGCAGACAGTGCCGCCCAGAGCTTCGTCGACAATCTATTGCGCGAAGCCAATTTGCTGCCAGCCGAGTCCTCGACGCACGAAGCCACCATCAGCGCTGCTTCTCAGCCGAGCGAAGACGCATCCGTCCCTGCGGCTTCCACTGAGAGCGGCGAGAAGACGGGCGCCGTCGGCAACGAAGCCATCGACGCCAGTCTGGAACTGTTCATGGCCAGCCTCCATTCCAGTCTCGCCACAGAGCCTTCCGCGGAAGCGTCCAAGGCCCCAGAAGAGTGCCCTACAAAACTCAAGCCCTCGCCATCGAAGCCCTCGAAACCCATCAAGAAGCCCAAAAAGATCTTGGGCAAGCGCAAGTACCGCGAGATCGGGCCTATGGAGCGCCGCACTCGAGTCGAAAAGGCCATCGCCGAGTACATTGCCAGCATCGACACGCTCACCAAGCCCAACACCGTCACCGGTCCCATCGTCGCAGAGTCGTCCAAGACTAAGATGACCACCATTCGATGCGCACACGCCTCGGTGGCACAAAAGAGCTATGGATCGGAAAAACGATTCTTCAACCCTCCACCCATAATCAGCGTCACGGGCCCGCTGAGGAGGTACGCCGAGCACGGAGCTGCTACGCTGACCACGTCGAGCATGGCAGAGGATGCGGATGAGGAGGATCAGTGCCGCGTCAGCCTGCTTGTGCGTGGAGACACGGACGAGTTTTTCTCGAATGAGACGGTTGCCGTGCTTGACAGTGGCCTGGAGACCAAGATGCGGTCTCTCTACGTTACACCTACGGGAAGATCCAAGTCGTTTCGTCTGCAGCTGAATCTGCTGCGTCCTTCGGGGCTGGAACCGCACCTGCCGTTGTTCAGTCCGCTCAAGAAGTCCCGCGCTGACGCGCTTTCCCCCGCTCCCGGCGCGGGTAGTCCAGCCAACGAGGAGACAAGCTCGGAGGCCCTCTCTCGCCTACCCAAGGGTCTTGCATGGGCATCGTTCGAATCCGCCCCCGTCACAATCATCTCCAAATCCTCCAAGAAGACTGCCAAACCTCGCGGCCAGACAAATCAGATCCACAACGGATCGCTCGTCTCCCTGTTCAACCGCATCAACTCGCAATCTGCCCGCACAAAGTACATGCACAGCAGTGTCGAGGGGAGCTTGCTGGCCCATGGCGGCGAGTGGTCAACCTACCGCGTGACGCTCATCTCCCGTCCACCCCTGGCGGATCTCGCAGGGGCGGAAGAGGACAGCGTTACGTACGGCTCGACGGTTGTGCTGACGGACGTGAACAGTGGGTGCAGTAGCGACCCGCTGGTGGTGTGCAAGGTGGACAAGGGGGTGGTGCAGTTGCCGCAGCTGGATCCGCCGGGGGAGCTGCTGACGGCGGGGTCGGGGAACAAGTCGCGACGAGTGCCCATCGATCGGGCGTTGCGGGACAAGTTGGCTGCCGTCAGCGGATCATCCAACGGTAACGGACCCTCAACGAGCAATGCGGCGACCAGCGAGAAGCCCGGAAGCAGCATGTCGTCCGCGATCAAGGTCGAGGGGGGCGAGACCTTCCAGACTCAGACTGCAGCAAGCGTCGGCGCCAGCGCAAACGACGCCGAGAGCAAGAACACCGACGACCTCAACCTCTACGGACCCGTCGGGCAGTTGCAAAAAGTGGCCCTGATGCGCTTTGTGCCAAGCAACGACGCCGAAACCGTCTTTGGCGACTCGGAGCATCTCGAGCCCAACTTTTCCACCCCTCGGAGCTACCTCTGTGCCACCATCCCAGATTCCTGGCGACACACGTCGTCCGACAAACTCGGGGCGGAACCTTTGGCGGTGACCTTCGCTTCGACGCATTCGGACGGTGCAGGCTCCGATTTTCCACCAGCATCCACCCACGACACGCACAAAACGCCGGAGAGCAACTCGATCGTCTATGTCACGCCGAAAACGCTTACCGTCGCTAAGGACCACAGCTCGGGGGAGAAGACGGTAGATGAGGTGGACGATAGCTTCGTTTGGACGGTGATCGGCGTATCGCGCTTCGAGTATTCGTACTTTGACACCTCTGCCACGCAGGCGAGTAAAGACGAAGGCCCATGCGAGGTGCCCATGACGCCGTTCCCGCTTATCACGTCGATGCCCACCTACGACCAGGCGCGGCATACGCTGGTGACGACCGTGACGAACTTTATCGTTCCGGCAGCGATCACGGCGGAACCCATCCCGCTCGACGTATGGGTCGGCCCCCTCGGTCCCTTGCGCGTGCAACACAGCACCAAGCGCAAAGAGATGGGCGAGGACCCCGAGGCGTTTATCACCGTCAGCCTCCCTGCGTTACGAGACATGCTCAGGGTCGCGCTAACAGGCAAAGCGGGTTCACCCAAGGGCGGAGTACCAGCCCACTTCTTGCTGCCACTGATCTTCGTCAACGACTCGGATGGGACGGCCTATCACTCGGGAAGACATGTGGTGTGCGAAGATCTAGTACAGCTCATGCGGGCAACGGGTCACGAGACGACGCAGGAGGTGCTCAAGGGGTTGGGATTCGGGTTGGGAGATGTTGCAGGCGTGCCCAGGGTCGGCGCTTGGAGTTTGAGAGTGATTTGATCTCATTTGTATTTGTATCACGCTGGAGTTGAAGCACAGCATTCATTGTTGCACATGTCATCTGAGGTTCGAGTCGGAGGTGATGGTGAAAGTGCCGGGCTTGGCTTTTGTTTGCGAGTGTCCGTAGATCGCCTTCAGGGCAGCATTGGGAGTCATTGTGAGAACAAGAAGCGATGGTGACGAGGTGTTAAGCGACCGGTTTCTGAGCTCGCCTCACGCGGGCTCAACGACGTTCAGCGCGGCCGGCGAGGTGGGGCACAGATCGAGCACCTCTTGACTAAACGGCATCTGCTGCACCTTCCTCGGGTGGATCGCCACCGCCGCCATCAGTCCTTCGGCGACATGCATCGCGATGTGGCAGTGCATCGGCCACACGCCAGGCAGATCCGCGATGATCCTCACCACGACGTAGCTCGATCTCGTCACTGTGATCGTGTCCCTCCGGAGCGGGTTGCGCAGGTTCAATCCAGTCGCGCGTGCCCCTTGCGCGCGGCCGTTCCGATTCAAGGCCACCCATTGGGCTTGCGACATCCTGCCCATCCCGCGGGCGACAACGTGCATGTCCGTCCCATGCAGGTGGAACGGATGGTCGAGAAACGTGTCTTCGTTGTTGATGATGAAGTCAGCCACCCAGATGTCGTCCGGGATGACGAGCGAGGCGATCGTAGAGGAATTGATCCGCTGCCCAGCGTGGGTGACCTCGAGATACGGTCGGTTGACGTAGTTGGTCTGGGTGACGCCGTCGATGAAGAAGCGGCCGAGGGTGGTGCCGTTGGCGAGCTGCAGGTTGCCAAATTGAGAATTGAAGATGCCGAGCGAGGCGAGGTTGTGGTTCGCAGGGACGGAGGTGTCGACCGCAGGAACGAGCTCGGAGTCGTTGAGATCTCGACACAGGCCACCAAGTGCATCTTTCCAATCGCGCGGGATGGGTGCGCGAGGATGGACTCGACTTCCGGGCTTGTGGTACTGCAGCGTGAGGTTGGCCACCGGGTCAAGCAAGGGGTCGACGAACGAGAAGCACGAAGTCATCATGGTCGAGCGGAGGAGGAAGCTGTCCCCGTCCTGACCTTTGTTCGTGCGGACGATGACATCGTGCCTCTGCCCGTTGTGGATGGGGATGCGGTGGACTCTGTGCTTCTTGACCGGCGTACCGTCTGCAGCGACGACGTACATCTCGTGCCGGTCGATCGAGATGATGTGCTGCGCATGAGATCCCGTGTTGATGAAACGGAAGAGGTATCTTTTGTTCGGCTCGATCTTCATCTTAGGGGCAGCGAGCTGAGTGCACCTAGCAGGCGTGCCTGGCTGCTTGGTCCTCGCTCGTGCCAGAGCAGCGCAGTTGAATTGTCCCCGACCGTTGATCAGCCCGGACTGCGGAGAAGGCGCCGCAGCAGTCCCGTTGTACCCCTGCGCTGAGAGCAGCTGCTCGACAATCGAGTCGGCAAAGTCGTGGTAGTTGTCGGCAAACATAAAGATCCGTTCGTCGTCGTAGTCGCGGCACTTCTTGTACGGCGCGTTTCTACAGTGTACAATGAGCGCCCCATAGAGACCGTCGGTGTACTGCATCTTGGAGTGACTGTGCCACCAGTACGAGCCGCACTGGTTCTGGATCTTGAAGCGGTAGGTGAGCTCGCCACCGGCCGGGATGGGGCATTGCGAGAAGCCAGCGATGCCGTCCATGAAGGGCGTGCTGTTCTGAAACATGCCGTGCCAGTGGATGGAGGTGCCCTGGTCGAGGAGGTTTCGGACTCGGACGACGATGGTGTCGCCCTCGTTGGCGTCGATCGTTGGGCCGGGAGATTGACCGTTGACCAAGATGCGCTTCTTGAGGAAGCCGTCGGGTGCTTGAGAGCCATACGTCACTGTCCAGTCGAAATGACGCGTGCGCGGGGTGAAGTCGCGCTCCTTGCACTTGCCTGGTTTGCCGTGGTAACGGTCGTCACCGCTGGTGTAAGAACCGCCATGACCCTTGCCGTGCTCTCGGTCCAGCCTTCCTTGGTGTCCGTGCCCACGTTCGTTCTCGTACTCGTGGCGATGGTCTGCCCCAAGAGCCTGAGATTCCGGATGTCGACCTTGACCCACTCGGATCACGGTGTCGCCAAGATTACGCAAGACACCACTGACTCCGTCGCCACCAAGAATATCAGATCCGAGAAAGAAGTCCGAGCCAGATGAGTCTGTATCAGATCGAATGGTCGGTGTATTGGCATCGCTGCTATGCTCGTTTGCACCGAATGACGCTGGAAAAGCCAGAACAGCCTGGGCAGCTAGCCAGATGAAGGCCAATGATATCCACGAATGCCTCATCCTACTGGAAGATTGATGTGAAAAGGCACTATCACGAGTTTGTGCCCGGCTGGAGGGTGAAAGTCGACAGGAGAAGAAGTCTGCGAGGGGTGATCGATGAGGAGAAAGGGGAGTGACAGGACGAGCTTCTCCTTTTGACTGAGCCGCTTATAAGTGTCCACCTCCCACACACTGTAACCCGGGCAAAGCTGTGCGGCAACGGCAGCGCCGAAGCCCACTGTGGCTCGCAGGAAGCCCAGCTCCGGGTGGGCCGAGGGAGGCTGACTGTAGCTGTTGGTGACAGATGTCAGTGACAGTAGACGAAGGGGGATGATGTGGCGACGATGGACCCCACCGACCACGGTTGCGCGCTGTTGGCGAGGTTGCCTCACTCTGTCGATGTGAAGGAGCTGTTTGGTGAGATGGCGTCGGTGCCAAGGCGGACGGACGGCAGCTAATTGCTCAGCCAGTCTTCAGCCTAGGTTCCGAACAGGCGCACTTCGAGGCGGCGGATGTGCCGTCTGCCTTGGCTGTGAGCCCATATGAGAGAGCGCAATCACGCGGCTCTGACCGTGTGAATCCATTTCGAGTCCGGGATGAGGTGACTGTGGGCAAGTGTCAGGGGAGATGAAGTCAGCAAAGGTGCGCCATGAGGGAGGATGTGACCGAGTCAGCAGGAGAGCACGAAGAGAGACGACTTGGTTCGGAGTGCTTTCCGGAAGTGACAGATACGAAAGGTATTGGCTCGGTCTTTCCGCCTTTGAAACGGTAACCGCGAGCATACCCACATCGCTGCGAGGCGAGAAGGGACTGCCGAGGGAGGCGTTGTCACGACAGTTGAATGACCGCGGCGGAGAAGTGCCGAAGGCGGTCTCGAAGTGCTTCCCATGCGTGCACTGCAGAGGCTTGTCGACCCAGAGTCGATGACACAGCTTACACGGGACTTTTGTGACCAACAACGTGATGGTTCTTAACGGCGGTTCGAGCAACGAGGAGGCCACAACAATGTTTGCTCGTCAGGAGTCTGCGTAATCCCCTCGAATCTTCTCGACTTGGAGGGAAACAAGAGGCGCCGTGATGCTCCATTTGCGAGGGCTTGTGGCTGGCACACTATCGTGCATGACGCCTATATGAAGGCTTAATGTTCCGGTACGAGCTCGGTGGGGCTTCATTTCTCAACCCGCGCCATTCATCTCGAGCAGCTAACCAGCCGCGATCTCTCGCAGCTGTTCAGCGGAATCGGTGTGGACAAGACGGCGTTTCCGATCATCACAGTGGGCGTGACACGACGCGAGTTCACACGAGTGTCGGAGGCAGCGAAAGGGCGTTTGGCGTCTGAGCGCAGGAGCCTTCTGGTCGGCTGACATGATCGGAGGTTGCGGCCACCTGTCACGTCGCTCTGCTCAGCAGTCATCGATGTCCGTGTGCCAGAGCACAAGGTGCGACCGAGTCAGTGGCGTCGAGCTTCTCTTCGATGATCGACACAGTCACGGGCGACGTCGCCCTGGCACATGTTTGAGGTTGATTGGAGTGTGCGCCCACTATGCAGAACTGCCGACTACCTGGCTGAGTCGCTGAGGTAATGTGACGATCACAACTCTGGATGGCGGCCGCTCCGAAGGTCGAACCTTACGCCGCGCGACTCTGTCAAGCTTGTCCACGAACTTTCTGAAGCATCACATGGCGCCAAATTGGCGCGACCACCGCCGAACGGGCCCGGTGTACGGGCCGTCCGTGTTCCGCGGTATTCGTCGAAGCGGCTGCGTGACAGATGAGCTGGGCTTTCGTCCCAAGGGACTGCGCTATCTATCCTGTCGGGTCTTCGGATATCGGCTCTGCGTGTGATGAAGGATGGAGATCGCCGTGTTCGGCAGCGGCCGACGGCGAAAAGAGAGATTGTCGTCGGTATGATGCACACCGGCTGATGCGACTCGCAGTTCGACGCACAGACGAGCAAAGCGTCAGTGGAAAACAAATGTATTGGTACAGTGCAAGTGGCGTGAGTGTGCGGATGCTGCAATTACTGAGTCTGGGGCCCGTAGCCGCGCAGCTTCTCCGCAAAGGCCCAGGACGTCGCGACGCTGTATGGCTCCGAAATCTCGCATCCCTCTCTCGACACCTTGGCAACCCTAAATCTGTTGAGCGATCTCGCATCGCGGTAGAAGAGCACCTTCATGCAGTTCTCCAAGATATCCTTGGCCTCCGCTTCCGTCAAGCTATCCTCCCTTCCTTCGACCATCTTCCTGAGCAGTGGTTGGGCGAGGTGCATACCGAATCCAGTGGCGATGGTGCTGCTCGTAAACGTGGTTCCCAACAGATCGACATAGCCCAAGAACGGTGTTCCATCCTTGGGGTCCACACCACCGAGAACGAATGAATTCCACAGCGGGTTGATGTCGCTCCTCCTCTTGTACATGACTCTCGCGAGGTAGGCATAGATCTGGGTGGGCGTCAGCGTGTGACCGTCCGCAGCGACCTGTTCGGAGGTCATGAGTTTGTTCAGCATGTGCTGGACGTACTGCCAGTCGCTCATGTCGCCCGATGCGCCGATGAGGGTGTGCTGCCCGAACTGCGAGATTCGGGTGATGTCCATGAATCGCGCGAGCGAGCCGTACGATGCGAGCGTGTCCGTGGCCAGCATGATACCGTCCTTGTACTTGAGCCCGAGCACCGAGGTACCAGTGACGATGGGTTGAGATGTGTGCGAGGTCGGGTCGGACGAGGATGAGGCAGCTGCAGAGCTGAACGAGGGCGTCCCCATGTTGGCGTACGCCTGGTTGGGGCTTGAAGACCAGGTTTGACCGGGGTGGAAGTGGACCATGATGCCGAGTGGTCGCTGAGCTTGTTGCTGATCCGTACTGGGGTTCGTGTCTCTTGCGGTGCTGGTGCAAACGACGTCGGCAACAATGATGATGGAAATGGTGAGGATGAAGATACGATGGGTCAAAAGTGACAGGTGGCTCAAGCGTGCACTTTGCTGAGCTTGCGTGGACTCACCTTGAGGCATCGGAGCCTACGAACGCGTTTCCAGGCTTCGATGTGGAGTGATCGTCTCGCATTTTCCGCAAAGATGGAGCCCAACGAAAACGCGATGTAACACTCTGCAAGTTTTCGAAAGAGTTCGGACTTCGGAAGATCACTTTTTGGCCCATTGCAACCTCGACCTTCGTTCGCACTTCGACTCTTACCTTCATCCACAGATCAAGCCGCGGACGACATGGACTTCTCTTCTCGAGGCGGCAACAAGGGCGCCGGTATCGCCGGTGCCTCGGAGTCCAATGTCGACCGCCGCGACCGCCTCCGGAAGCTGGCGCTCGAGACCATCGATCTCGCAAAAGACCCTTACCTGCTCAAGAACCACCTTGGCGGACTCGAATGTAGGCTCTGCCTCACGCTGCATACCAACGAGGGCAGCTATCTCGCACACACTCAGGGAAAGAAGCATCAAGCCAATCTGGCGAGGAGAGCGGCGCGGGAAGCGAAGGAGAATGCGTACAACTCGAACAAGCTCCTCACCGCAACTGCGGTCGAGACGGTGCCCAAGAAGCAATTTGTCAAGATCGGAAGGCCGGGGTACAAGGTCAGCAAGGTACGGGAGCCGCTACTGGAAGGTGGAGAGGGAGGGAGACTAGGACTGCTATTCCAAGTATCGCTGCCAGAGATCAAAGAAGGGGTCACGCCAATGCACAGGTTTATGGGCGCGTTCGAACAAAAGGTCGAGACGCCGGATCGGAACCACCAGTACCTCGTGGTTGCAGCGGAGCCATACGAGACGATCGCGTTCAAGCTCCAGAGCAGGGAGATCGACAGGAGGGATACAGGGCTCGTGACGTCTTCTGCGCCAGGAGCGAGACCAAGGCCGGAGCCCGCGACTTGGAGCTACTACGACCCCGATGGGAAGACCTTTTCGATCCAAGTCATGTTCAAATGACACCGCCTACGGATCTTTTTCGACCGACCTCTCTTGCTCTCGACAAACATACCCAGGCCTGCAAGCGGATTGCTTTGACGGCCAGCCCATCTGTATTTGTAACATCATCTGCACTCTCATCTCGACTCAGCATCATCATCTCCCACACACCTTGGCTGCGCGCGTTTGCATCTGTGTCACGCTCAGTCTGTGCTTCGCGAAGCAAGGGTATATTCGTGCATTGCACCACTAAAAGCTAGCCAATTTGGTCTGTCCCAGCGACAGCCAAGAGCTGTAAGCGCGGATCTTGGCCTCAGACGCAGTCAAGCCTGTAGCCGGCACCGCGGGAGTAGACACTGCCCCGCCAACAGCGCTCAACGAGCCGCCCGCCGTCATGGGTACAGGCTGGTATGCAGTAGTTGCCATCGAGTAGGCGAGCTGGCTGGCAGCATTAGCATGCGTGACAAGCACCGGGTCGACGTTCGAGTAGCGCACGAACCGGTCCACTGCGCTCGGCTTGCCGTCGCTGATCGCTACTCCGTCTTCGTAGATTTGGATGTCCTTCTCGTCGATCAGGTGATGGTCCGTCAACGCCGCATTCGCGGGACGCGCGTGCCGCTCGAGCCCGATGGTGACATCGGCGACTTCATCCGAGCGAGTGTCGCTCGGCCGCGCGTACTCGTCGAGGAATTGCGTCGTGTAGAATGCATACTCGGACTCTTCCTCCTCCGAAATGTACGGATTGCATGCCTTGGTGAGCGCTGCCTCGATGGCCACGTTGGCACCAGCGACGGCTGGGCCTACGGGATTGACGGTCTGCCAACGGCCGGCGAAGTTGAAGGTATGCGGGTCGAATCCACCGGCTGTGCTCCCTGAGGACAAGGACGTGCTAGCTCCATTCATGCCACCATTGCGACTCTGAACCGAGGCACCTTTCCGTCCTGCATCGCCAGAGGGACCTTCTCCACCATCCGAGGATGCGATGCTGTATCGCTTGCTGCCCCTACGCTGACCATGAATGCCGATTCGAGGAGACCCACCCGGTTTGTTGATCGAGATCCAGCGTCGCACTCCGCCAATGATCGCTTTCGACGGTGGCAGAGTCGTCGTCGTCGACGTCGCTGGGGACGACGAGTATTGAAACCCTTTCTGAGGCGAGGTAGGGCTTCGCGGATCATTGACCATAGTCGCGGATGTCTGCGTGATGAAGCTACGTGCATCTTCCAGCGACTGACGACGATGCTGTTGTTGCTGCGAATTCTTGTACCCGCGCGGCTTGAAGGGGCTGGGATACTCGACCATCAGCTCAGCCTGCATAGGATTGAACGCCGTAGAAGCCAAACTCGAGCTGGATGCAGAGCGAGTGTGGCGTGAGAGATCTGCCGTGCCGCCGATCTGTGTTGAGTACATGCTCAAAGCAGACTGGCTGTGCGGCATCCCCAAGCCGCCCGAAGAATGCGACACGCCACCATGCAGATGCGAGTACTGGTGCACTGCGGTCATTTTGAAGGCGTGGTGACGATTGAGGTCGGTAAAGAGGCTCGGTCGATAATATTCGGCCCAGAAGCCAGCATCGGCGTTTGCGACCTCCTTGAGTCTCCGTTGACGTGCTTCTATGGAACCGTGTGGCTGGAGATGCAGAGGATCGTACCAGTGCTGATAGTGCGGTCGGAATGGCACCGCGCGCACTGCCTTCTTTGAGCTCTCCTCGTCCTGATGGCTTCCTCCGGCTGTTGTAGGCACGAGGATGGTCTCTGGGAAAGCATGCGGAGCGAAATCTGGCGCCATTGGGTCAACACCGAGGAAGAGGTTGATTGCGGCTTGCTTGTCTGCATCAGCAAAGGAATTTGCATAGTATCGCTTGACGCTCTCAAGCACGTCCCGCGAGTGAGAGGTCCACTGGTTCTTCTTTCGGTAGGTGTCCGTCGTGTGAGCGAGAGCAGAACCGCCGTACTGCATGGCGATTGTATCGCCGAGATCGTGGTACATCTCGGTGAGCATGTTGACGGCATCCGAGTCGAAGGGCAAGTAAGGGTCGTCGAGCAGACCGAGCGCATGAAGCTGGTGCCCAAAGGCCGCCTTGCCGATGACAAATTGCGCTGCATTGGTCCGGTCGAGGCAGTCGACACAGTTGACCCTCGCGACACCTTCCTGCAGCAGTATCGTCTTTCTGCGGGCGGCTGTGCTTCTTGACTCGTCAGAGCTGCTCCCGTCGCGTGAGTTCAGCTGAACCCGAACAGCACCTGGCTCCGGACCCGAGTGGAAGAAATGCGTGGTGTCGAGCATTTCTTGCGCAATGTCCTCCAAAATGCCGATGACGTCCTGACTCTGGTCCTTGCTGGCTTGACTCATGTCCCATGCGATGTACTTGATCCTTTTGCTAGAAGGCAAGAACTGATTGAGGTAGCTGATGCATTCGCCGAAAGATCTCAGCAGCTTGACCTCGCGCTCTTGCTTCTCTTTGGCCTTGATCAGATTGAGCACGATGACGGGTGTTCCATAGCGATGGAAGAGCTCGTCGAAATGCAGCGCCGCCGCGGAATAGTATGGGTCGACCAGCGAGATCTCGATCGGAGGACGAGGTGACATGTTGGTCGAATCTTGCGTCCAGTAGACTGGGATACTTCCTCGCATCATGACATAAGACGTGTACCGAGGCGAGGCGTCCAAGGGCAGGTCCTCATCGTCTTCCTCGCCGTCCTGTTCATGGTGCGGTCTTGCATTGCTGCTGTTCGCGGACATGTAGGGCGGAAAGTAGGGTTTCTCGCGCAGGCGACTCGCGCGTATCAGATCCATGCCCCGCCTTCCATTGGGTGCGAACCCAGGATGCCTCTTTTTCGGCTCGAAGGGCTTTCTGCCTGGGGCGAAGAAGGAGGTCGTAAGCGCTTCACTGACAATCTGCTCGGTCTCGACGTCGTTGGCCACATGACCTTGCTCGTTGATGCCTCGCTTTAGGAAGCGTGCACCGGCAAAGTGACGCGACCTGCGAGCGATGAGCGTGGTATACACTGTGCGGTTGAGGACGCTCAGCTTGGCTTGATCGACAAATCCATAGACCAATGGCAGGACCCATTCATTCCGAGGATCCTCGTGGGGTTGCAGGTGTTCTGACGCGGCGAAGGCTGGCAGCAGCAGATGATGGTTCCAGATGAACTTTTCGTTGTAGCCCCACGCTGTGAGGGGCTTGTTGGAGGGCGAGACGGAGCTAGCTTGCTCAAGGGGATCACCTGGCGTCGAGGTAAGATTGTCTTGGAGAGTCTTGGTCAAGTCGTACGTGTAACTAAAGTAGAAGTTCTTGCTGAGATCAACTTGCTTGAAGAGATGCAGCAGACGCGCCTCTTCCTGCTCCAGGAGCTTTGTGCGCCCTGGCATGGATGATAGCACGGATTGATGGCATACGGGCAGAATGACCGTCTCGTCGCAATGGTATATGTAGTGGCCGCCAATCAAGGCGACCACGCTGCGACGACTGATGAGCACCATATAGTATGTGCTCGTGAAGCGAATGAAGCCGACGATGCCAAAGAAGCGGCCAACTTCTTGGAGACCACCGGTGGCGCGGTTCCCCTCGCGGATCATGTCGAGGAGCTCCGCCACCTGAGTGCGAGAGTAGACTACGCGGTCTGAGGTGACGTTGAGTTCCCAATCATTTGAGCTGCCCTTTGCGGCGGTGCTGAAAGTCTTTGAGGCTGATGACGTCTCAGTTGGCTTTGCTGCTGAAGAGGTGGAAGGAGCGCTCGTGCTGATATCGGCAGCTACGGCGGACACGGGAGCCGGCTTTGAGGCGGCGTTGGCGCCTGTAGCCTTGGTGAAGCTCGCTGCCGAAGGGACAGCTGGTGTTGCTGCAGAATCTCGAGGTACTTGCTTGCTATCGAGCATGCGTCGGTTGAGTCTGCAAATCTGCGGATCGTCGAGAGAAAGGAACCGTTGTCCACGCACTGAGCAGTCTGCTGCGCTTGCTGCACCTTCAGCCTTTGGCCCTCTGCCAGCATCGGCTTTCGCATCCTTAGAAGTGCCCGCTAAACCAGCTGCCGACACAGTACCCTTTGCAGCAGGCACGACTGATTCCTGCTCTGAAGCTGCGCTCTTGGCTGTCGTAGCGACGGGATCGCGAGCCTTCTCCGACTCGGCAGCGGAACGTGGCGGCACATTGAGGCTGGGCGGTGTTCGATCCACCTTGAGAATACGAAATCTTGTCTGACTAGTGTTGTATGCGACGAGGTAGAAGCGTGTCTTTGTCTCCCACAGAGTGAAGCGTTTGAGGTCGCCGATTCTTCCTGGTTCGGCAGCTTCGGCTCGAGCAGCAGCGGCAAAAGCAGCGGAAGGTCCCCATGTTGAGCCAGGTGTCAAGGTGGGAGTCGGATTGATGAACGAGGAAGCAGCAGTGCTGGGTCTTGGTGGAGGCAGCATGTTCGGTCTGGGCGGCAGCATGGTGGATCTGGCAGCTGAGAGCGACACCGCTGGATCTGGAATGGTGTTGGCGGTCTTGATGTTGTTCGCGATACGGGCCTCTTTGGGGGCCGATGGATCGATCTGTGAGGCATTGTCTGCAATGACGGGTGTACTGGATTCTTCTTGCCCGGACTCGAAGTCCTTGCGCAGCACCGCATCCTCCTGCGCTACGCTGTGAGATGAGGACGGAGCACCTGTTATTTCAGGCTCCGGGCGAGTCTGACCGATCCCATACGTTGTGCTTGGCTTCATCGTATTAGAAGTCCCCGCGGCAGCATCTCTGCCTTCCGTGTCCCTGCTATCGAAATCCTCCTTGGTGTTTCTTGTTTTCGCGGTGATTGCCGAGTCATCTTCGAGGTCCTGGCGGCTGCTACCATCACGTTGAGAATCCTCTGTCGTCATCGCAGGCGTCAGAGGAACCTTCGAGCCTCCTTGCGTGTCTGTGATTGTCATCGCGCCATGGCAGGGTATGCGCAGCAAGAGATGACCCCGCAACGATGGCGCGTTGTCAAAAGGCAAGCGGTTGAATCACGGGAAGGCGTGGACAAGGCGCAGTGACGATGTAGGGGATGATGGCAGGATCTGCAAAGCACATGCGAGTTCGCAAGGGTCCAAGCGTGCGTCGGCTTTCGCGTCAAAAAAATCGGTGCTCGCTTCAACTCAAGAGACCAACACCATCCGATGACCGATTCTCAACTTGGATGCTAAGTTATCTCAATCGCCACAACGTCTCAGGATCACACGATCACGCTCAAACGCAAAGCGAAGCGCACTGCCAAGAGAGGCTGACTGATCGTGCGTGGGAACGAGCATCGCTCTGGAGTTCTATCACATTGCTCTTGAATTCATAGCTCGATCTCGGCGCCGATAGCAACGTGATCCGAAGCGCAGACGCCCTTCCTCGGCACGCCTGGTTGGAGTGTCTCTGTGCGGTGTGTGCGAAGCAGCCGCGTGACTGATGGATACCGCCCTTCGCTCTTGGGCAGCATAAAGATGTAGTCGAGCGTGAGAGAAAAGAGGCTCGAAAAGATGGTCCACATGGGCTCGGTGCTGTCGCCCGTGTGGACATTGGGCGTTTCGGGCGTCCAGGCTTCGTCGTCCCATCGTTCGCGGCCTCGAGCGGCCGAGCCGAAGTAGTTGCCGTCTTCGGACGGGATGTGGCCGTAGTGGAGGGCGTAGGCTGAGCCCAGGTGGTCTGATCTTGAGGCCTCTGGTCGGGTCTCGGTGGACTGAGCAGAGGATGAGCTGGGGCGTGGCCGTGAAACGTCGTGCAGCTGGATCAGCTCGTCGATAGATAGCAGGGCGTCCTCTGCCGTAGCAGCACGGCAGTTCTTGAGCATCCGATCATCCGCACCTTCTTCCCCCTCGCCCTCTTCGTCTTCCGGCTCCTCCGCGTCCTCTTCCTCGTCCGCCGGCTCCTCGTTCCCTTCCAGCTGTGCCTGCTTGGCCAGACCGTCAAACACCTCGCTCATTGCAGGTTGGCCCTTGTTGGCAGGCGCATCGCGAGCTGGCTCCGTCGTTCCCGGCGCAAATCCGTTGGACCCACCTCCCTTCTCGCGGCGCTCGTCGATGCTCTTGTGCACCACACTCGACGATGCCACCTCGTCAAAGCAGTGCTGGGTGAGCTTGCGACCCGTCAGCAGGTGATACGTCGCCGAGTGAGGCTGGTCATTGAAGTCGCCCGCCAGCACACAAGGTGCGGCTTTCCACTCCTCCCCAAGCTCCTCTCTGAACTCTTGCAGCCTGCGCACCAGGATCCCGGACTGCCTTGCTCGTTCGTACGCATGCATCGGGTGCCAGAAAAGGTGGGTCGTGCCGACGATCAGCCCTGGACTTGACGCACCTTCCCCATCCTTACTTTGCAGACGGAGAGCGACGACCAGCCCGACGTTCCGTGTGACTCTCGAGCAGGCAGTCCTCACCTCTTCACCCGCTGGCGCGACGTTCTCGGCGTCCAAATCGATTGTCAGCTGCTTGGATGCTGTTTCGCCGAACAGATCTTTGCGCCACGCCACGAGCAGACCGTGCTGCTTCTGCCTGTACCCTTTCTCGTACACGTAGCTGAAACCGTCCTTGCGCATCGTCTCGCCGTGTACGTCCATTCGATCAACCTCCTGGAAGCAGCCGACGTCCCAGCCGTGCCCCGTGCGGCTCGAGAGCTCTGCCGTCAATCCAACAGAGCGGTCTTTGAACTTGAGGGCGTCGGAGCCGGGGAAGAGCGTTCGTCGGACCAAACCTTGGGCAAGGATGTTCCAGCTTACAACGCGGACCTTCTGGCGTTGCGAGGCGGCATCGGTCGAGGCAACGGAGGCCCAGTCGCGAGGGATGAAAAGCGTATTGCCCTGGTCATCGAGGTGGCCATTGGGAATCTTGCCGTTGGCAGCGATGGCGGCAGCGAGCTCGGCTTCCTTCGCTGCCTTTTCGGCTGCTTCCTTCTCCTTCTTGGCTGCACGCTCGCGACGCTTGGCCTCGATCTCCTCGGGTGACGGCCGATTTTGCTTGCCCTTCTTGGGTGGGGCGGACGAGTTTGATGGTGCTGCTGAGTCTGTCATCTTGCGAAAGGCTGCCGGGCGAGCTTTCACGAGATGAATCTGCCGGTTCGAGAGCTTGAGTGCGATCGGCGATGTCCTGCAGACAGTACGAATGAGCATGCAAGCGTCGAGGATACAACGACAGACGAGCTTGAGCTTGATGTTCGATTCTTCTTCGAACCTGTCCACGCGACAACTCAGCTAACAACAACACTTCCGCGGGCGAACGGAGGCTGGATTTCGCCGAGAAATTCGCCGTATGCAGGCACCATCGCTCACATCATCTCGACCAAGGACCTCACAGCAGACCACTCTGCGCTCACAGTCGCCGCTCCAACACATTCCACACACAAGCAGGGATTCCGCCAGAAAGGTTGCATTCCGCATATATCACTCGGTAGGCTTCTTGATGCCCATCTCTTCCGCTGTTGGCTTGGGGAAGGGGACGTGCTCTTCTAGCGAGTCAACGCCCTCGCTTGGCTTGTGCGCGTCCCCATCCTGCGCAACGAATGTCCCTGCTTCGGGCAGCTTGGGGTTGTCAGCACTCCAAAGGTCGGCCGAGTTGACGTCGTTGTCAGCGGCGGCTGGTCTCGAGTGCTCTTGCGGCACATGGACACTTTCACTCGCCTGCTGCGGCGGCGCAGACTCGGGTGCTTGCGGCGTGGTTGGGCTGCCTGCGCTCCACAGATCGTCCGTGGGCTTGTTCATGCCCATCTCGTGCGCTGACGGTGTGGGGAATGGCACATGCTCCTGCAAGTCGTCTACGCCCTTGCTCGGCTTATGTGCCTCGCCATCCTGTGCGACAAATGTGCCGGCCTCCGGCAGCTTCGGGTCGTCGGCGCTGAGACTGCCAGTCCCGGTGTCAGTAGGCTTCTTGATCCCCATCTCCTCCGCACTCGGCGTCGGGAACGGCACATGCTCCTGCAGCCCGTCCACTCCATCGTTCGATTGGATCGCGCCGCCATCCTGCGCAACAAACGTGCCTGCTTCCGGCAGCCTCGGGTCGTCCGCCCTCAACCTGTCTGCCAGATTGGGCTTCCTCTCTCCCTCCGACTTCCTTCGCGGCGTCCTCTCCCGCTTGCCCTTAGAGCCCTCCTGTCCCGGACCAGGAAGAGCGCCAAAGCCCTTCACCGGATTAGTCGCCTTGCGCGCAGGCATCGCCTGCTCCCCGTCACCTATCAGGCCGAAACTGACCTTGTCCGCCGCCTCCTGCTCGGACGCGTTGCGCAGTGCCTCAAACAGCTCGAGCACGTACAGGCTGAAGATGTGGACGGTGCGCTTGAAGCCGTGTGGGACGACGTACTTCCTGAGTTCCTCGGCGATGCGCTGTTTGTGCTCCGCGGAGGTTCCTCGCAATCGGTACTCGTTGAGGAGCTTGAGGACGAGGGACACGTTCTTGTTGACTGGGTACGGAGGTTCCAGGCCGACGAACGACGGCAGTCCCATGGTGAAGGTTCGCGAGGCTGGGTTGGAGAAGGTGACGGGTTGCACATTGCGCGCCTTGTGCGTCAGCGTGGACGCCAGCTCGGCATTGAACCGCTTGAGGTGCTGCGTAGTTGGGAAGTTGAACGTGTTGTAGACGTACTCGGCGCCGATGCGCGCCGAGAGCGGGTCGTTATGCTTGTAAGCGCGATCACGACGTGGGAGCGAAAATCCTGCGGGAAGCGGCGCCCACTTGCTACCACTGCTCACGACGAGGGGGAGGTGCGAAAGGTGATCGTCCTCGAGTTGAGTGATCATCGACTCGTGAGTGGGTTCGACCTGCTCGCGGAGGATGTATTCCAGGCGGTTGAATTTCGAGACCTCCTTCGCATCGGCGTGGTCATTGCTCGACTTCTCGCTTTCGGCGGCAGAGTTGCGGGTTGTAGGGGACGATGCAAAGGTGCGTCGCAATGGGAGCTGCGAGACGATGGACGGCAACGCTAGCCTCGCACTTGGGCGCGCGACACCAGCTGCTGACCATGTTGAGCCGATAAGGCTCCTGCTTGATCTTGCGAGCATGATTGGCAGATTCGAGACGATGCAAGGGGAGGAAGAGGGTTGCTTGGAAGTGAAAGAAGATGCACGGTGATCCTCGCTCTTTTTGGCTGGATGCTGCCGAAGAAAGCAAAATCGGTCCCCGCGCGTGAGTGGAGGCTCCAAATCTTCTTTCCGGCCGGAAGCGCAGCTGTGAGGGTGCGAAGCATTTTTTCCTGGCTGAGCAACAAGATCTTCTCGTTCAGCTCACTTCCTTCCCCTCCTTCCTCCAACTCATAAACACGATATCGAATGCACCGCCTGCAAGTCGGCTCTCGCCTTCTCGCTGCGCTGGTGCGTTCAGCTCGCTCATCCTCTCGGATGCTGCGGTCACCTTCAAGGTCGGCAGTTTCAACAACTTCCACCTCTTCATCCTACTTGTGTAGTAGGCATATCTCAACCATTTCCTCAGAGAGACGTGCAAAGGACCGCTTCACGACTCCTCGGAGTCGACCTTTTGCAGCCTTCTTCTTGCCTCGTCGCAAGAACACGCTGTAGGGAAAGTCCCCGGACACATCTTTTCGGAAGACACCACCGACGGGTGCATGGCTAGTTATACGGTTTCGATTCGCTTCGAGGGACGTGGTAACGTACGGATTGGTGGTTCATCGTGGGCGCTTAGATGGTCGTTGTGGTTTTCCGGATGGAAGGCTGTCTGCGTGACTTCGAGGGAAGGGATGATAGCGAGAAAGGGGATACACAAGGGAGAGCAACGGCACGACCAGAGACCACACAATAGGAAAGCGACCGTCGCCGTAATGGTACGATCTTGCAAAGTGGCCGTCTTGCCTTGCCCCTCCTCGCCTCGAACTTGTTTTCATTCTCTGCTCTCAAAGGTGCGCATCAAAGGCAGTCTTTCTACCCGCAAACTCGATGATCGTTGTTTGACGCGCTTGCAATGGTGCCTTTCTGGAGATCGTCCTCGAGGAGCAGGACGAAATGGTTGTCGGCATGTCAACGCCGTTGTGTAGGTACGCTTCGTTGTCGGGTTTCTGTGTGGGTTGGTTTTGCGGCAAGGGTACGGATTGGAGAGAATCGGTGTTGTGGTAGGCAGGACTGGCCTCGGGCAACCCTTTCGGGATTCATGGTTGGGGAGGGCGATGTTTGGGGCGTCACATTGTCTCGAGACCAGCACGCTGTCGATCGATCTGCGAGGGGGATGGAGGCGAGCAGCGAAGATACGAGCGCTCGTCTCATTTACGATCCCCCTCCTCCTTCGTCAGTGTCCTAGTCTCCTGCCTTCGTGTCCTTCCCATCATCGTCCGTTCGCACTCGCCATTCGCCTGGACCAGATTCGGCCATCCCTCATCCCCTCTCTGAGACTGGTTCAAACCCGCAAAACCATCATAACCCGCTCCGGTCCGACAACTCATCCCATCGCACCAGCCCCAGGCGGGAGCGATGATGCATCGGATCTTGTTCGTCATCTTCACTCATAGTTATGCGGTCGCCTCTTTCAATAAAGGGGTAACTCAACGGGGCTTACTCTTGTCATCGTCTCTCTCTCATTGGTTGACATGGGCTTCAACAGCCTATAGTTTTCTCCTCACCCGCTTTTGTCTGTCATGCAATGCATTCCCTTTCTCTTTGGTATGAACAGTTCCTGAACGGTGCTATGCTAAGTCGGTCTGGGGGTGGGTGGTCTTGCCTGTGCTGCGCCCGCCGCCTGCTGTTGACTCTTCTGATTCTGCGCGGCGAGTGCCTGGATGGCCTGATTGAGGATCTGTTGGGGTGGTCTCTGTGCGGGTCGTGCACTCGGGCTTCCCCCCTGTTGTTGCGATTGGGCCTGTTTATACAGTTGAACGGCCAACCCGTTGATCTGCTCTTGCGACAAGTTGGATGTTGCCAACGAGATGGCGAGTTGTTGTTGCAGCGCCTGGATCGTGGCTGGCATGCTGGGGGAGGCGGTTCCTGTGGGGGTTTTGGTTTGGCCTGCCGGCGTGGGGGTGGGGGGAGGTCTCGTGCCGTTCCCGGGTCGAGCGGTGAACTGCTGCTGCCCCGAAGCGGGGGGTCGCATCTGCGCCTGAGCCTGCACTTGGGCCGCCTGTCGCTGTTGCTGCTGATACAACTGCAGTGCCGCTGCTTGCGCCTGCGCCTGGTTCGGCATCAAAGGTCGACCCTGCGCCGCCATCGCCGACTGCTGCTGCATCAACTGAAACTGCGCATTCGGCAACTGGAACGCCCCACCTTGACCCCCCTGCGCCGCAGCCACCGCCGCCATCTGATTGCGCAACTGCACCTGCTGCTGCTGCTGCGCTGCCGCCGTCGCCGCCGCCAACTGCGCGTGGTATTGCTGCTGCTGTTGCGGCGTCAACGTCGACAGCTGCTGCTGCGTGAGGGGCCCCACGGCAGGACGCACTTGAGCCATCCCAGCCACTTGACCCAGTTGCGCATTCTGCTGCTGCTGTCGTTGCTGCTGTTGGATTTGCGCGTACAGGTTCTGCATCTGCGCCGCTTGCGAGGCTTGCAGTTGCGATTGAAGTTGCGCTTGCACTTGCTGTTGCTGTTGCTGTTGCTGCTGGGTGGGCTGTTGCTGCTGCATTTGTGCTGTTGGAGGCTGCTGTTGCGGAGTCGGCTGAGCGGCTTGTGGCACCTGCATCTGTCCAACAGCTGCTTTCTGCTGCGCCTGAGCGGCCTGTCCGGGCTGAGAGCCAGCAGCGCTGCCGACCGGCAAAGTGAGGTTGGCCGCTCCATTTGCTCCGGCAGCTGGGGTTGCAGTACCCGCTTTGCCTGCCTGCGCAGCCGGTGTGGCCGTCGGACCAGGAGTGCCGCCGGCTGATGGCTGTCCGGCCATCCGCTGAGCCTGCGCCTGTTGAGCCAGCAGACGTTGTTGCTGTTGCTGCTGCTGCTGATATGCCAATTGCGCCCGCTGCTGCTCGTAGTACTGTCGCAGAGCCGCCTGGTCACGCTCCGTCTTCAACGCACTCAGCGACTGCGGCGTGATGGCGGGCCCCGCTTTGATCTGCGCGTGCGTCTCGTGCGTGTTGAGGTTCACCTTCTTGGTCTGCTGCGTCTGCTGCGCCTGCTTGCTCGCTTCGCGCCGCTTGGCCGACTTGCGCATCACCTCCATCAGGTTGCTACGTCGAAGTTTGCGCTTGGAGCCGTCGTACTTGGATCCGAGCTTCTTGGTCATCTTGTCGCGCTTCGACGAGGCGTCAGCGTCCTTGCCGTCACCCTTCTTCCCGTCCTTGTCCGTTTCGGCTGCAGCTGGAGGCAGCTGGGGTGGGGCAGGAGGCGGCTTCCCCTCAGCCGCTGCCTGCTCGATGCGCTTGCATCGGTCAAAGCAGTCCCAAGGCTCGCGTTTGTCCGTAGCGGTGCTGAGACGCGTCGAGTTGAAGAGGTCAGCGACCAAGGCCCAGTTGTTCTGGTATTGCTTGGCCAGCGTCATCAGGTAGCTGTCTTCATCTGGCGTCCACATGAACATGGCTGCGCGCACGTCCGGCTGCGAGGGCTCGGCAGGCGTCGTCGTGGTCGGAGTGTTGGTCTCCTTGGCTGCCCGATTGCTCTTGCGGGCAAAGAGCAACGAACCAGGCAGAGGCGGCAATCCTGCATCCACGCCATCGGCGACACCTCGAAGCGGATCCGACTGCTCAGCAGCAACAACCCAGTCGCTGTCCGGTAGCCAGCGGCCGTTGGCACGGTTCTTGGAAGGCTCGAGCGTGCTGACGAGAAGCGGGCGGGAGTCGAGGAGCTTGGTGACGTGGGTCAATCGCGGAGGCTGGTTCAGGCTTCCCTCGTCCCAGCGTCGGTCGCTCTTGCTGTTTGCGTCCGGGAGCGTCACCCCGCCGTACAATGGCAGCTCCGGGAACATCTTGCTGAACGAGAGCGAGCCAGGCTCAAGCAGGTCGGCAGCGTTCGACAGATCACCAAGTTCAATGCCGAGCAGCGCTGCAGCAGCCTCAGGGTCCAAGGACTCGAGCAGAGCGGCTGGCGAGACCACCGTGGTGGTGACGCTGGTGGAAAAGACGGGGGCCCGCAACGTTGCGAGCAGCTGCGGCGGCAGTTCCGCGGTGAGCGTGGATTCTGCGTCCTTCTGTTCGCTACGCAACGCGTTGGCGAGGTTGGTATCCGAAGGCTGAGCGTCTCTTGACGCTAGATCGGTGGGTACACCTGAGGTGGCTGTGGACGGAGCGCCAGCGGAGAGGGCCGGCATCTGTTGCAGCGGAGCCAACGGCTCCCGAACAATTTCGACGCGGGGTGGCTTCGAGGGCTCGCCTGATACGAGCGCTGCCGTGGCTGCTTCCACATCATCTGCATCCGCATCCGCATCGTCGTCCTCTCCGTCCGCATCTGGCTCCTCGACACGGGCATTTGCTGCCTCGTCGGTGACTTGGACCGCGTCTTCGACCGCCTTGGCTACTGCCTCCTGAGCATCTCCTTCTGCTTCCATGGTGACATCAGCGTCACCGGAAAGCTCAGTTTGTCCAGCCGCTGCCTTCTTTGAGTTGATGGCAGACTTCAGATCGCCTTGAGCATCTTTCGCGGCGGCTTCGTCAGGCATCTCTTCGTCATCGATAGAATCTGCGACGGCTCCCACGGATGCGCCGGAGGACTCGAGTCCGTCCGCGGTTTCCTGCGAGGCTGCATGCTGCTCAGCGTGATCCGAGACAGTCCTACGACGGTGAGGCCTCTGGATAGACACGCAGAAAGCGGCTCGTTCGGCGGCTGTGCGTGCACGATGCCAGGCGGCAACCTCGTGAGCCAGGTGGAAGGCGACAGTCATCTTCCACCGTCTCTCCTCCCTGAAGTCGGTCTGAAGCCATTTCATCTCTTCCAGGAGGTGATCCCAGTGCGCCTTGCGCACCACAGGACCCTTTTGCTTCTTGGGCTGACGGAAGCTCCACTCGCCTTGCGCTTTCAGCTTTTCGATCCTAGCCATGGCGCGGACGAAACGCTGCTCGTTGAAAGCCACCTTCCAATCGCTTGTCATCAAGCACTTGTCCGCCTTGCCGACCATGCCTGCACCTGGTGAAGCTCGGGCGCGGACGTACCATCGGTACAGATCCGCTTGCCCTGAGCCTGCCGGACCAATTTTGGCGGCTGCTATGCTGGAGTAGGAGTTGCCGTTGTGAGTTGACAGGCTCGAGATCTTTCTGCCACTTCGATGATGGATCGCGCCTCCTCCGACTCCAGCTCCCGTGATGCGTCGGGTCGGATCCGGCGGAAGGGGTCGCAACGACGCGGCATACGTGACCGAGAGCGGATTCGGCGAAAGTGTCTGCAGTGTTGGGTGGAGAGGAGGCGCAGCGATGTTCTCAGGGATCGTTGGCACCACCATCGGCGACGGCGGTACACGAAGTCCTGTCGACTGCGTTGTTGCATTGCGAGTGAGGCCGGACACTGGAGAGACGGCTCGGTCGAGCGCGTTCGAGGCTTTAGATGGTGACGAGGCGCGGTCATCGGACGACTCGACCTTGATAGAAGGCGGCGCAATGTCAGCGGCCGAGCCTGTAGTCGCTGCTTCTGCTCCAGAAGAGTTGGGAGCTGTCGGGAGGGAAGCAGAAGCGTCGATGCTAGGCACGATGGGAACGATGGGTGTACTGGATTCGATGACAAAGCTGGGCACCTGACCCGGCTGGAGGGGAGCAACGCGAACTCCTTGACTTTCTGCGGCTGTGATGGTGAGAGGCTTGATCTTGGCTACTCCTTCAGCAACAGCCCGAGCCTGAACTGCGGCAGCAGCTCGGGCAACGGCTTGACTGCGATGCGAGTTGCTCTGTTCGACTTCTTTTCGGAGGTCACGGTCGCGTTGGGCTTCTCCGGCTGCAGGTGCTGTTGCGCTGGTGGGCGTGGGCGGCGGCGCGATCTCGATCGGTCCAGTCTTGAGTTCCTGCGAAACGAGTTCGCGTAAAGCCTTGGGTTGCTCCAACGTATGATCTTGGATGGACTTTTGGTTGTCGAGCGACAGCCTGTACTGCGCGAGAAAGGTTTTGACGTGTTCCCTCTCGTCATCCTCTGCGACTTCCAGGCTCTGTCTCAGCTTCCACGGGCTCCCTGCAGCATCGACTTGATCATAGGTCTCGGACATGAAAAGCATCTCACGCAGAGATTCCACATGGGACCGTTCGAGATCCTTCAGCTGCTGTTGCCGTTGTTCCAAGAATGCCGTCCGCAAGTCGTCCAACGTGACCATGCTTGTTGATGCGAGTGCATTCCATTCATTAGGATCGAGAAGCGTTGCTGAAAGAGCGACGGTGGCTGCTGCTGCTATCGATGCTGGATGATTCGCCGTGACATGCTGTTGCTGCTGCTGCTGAAGTTGGGCCGGTGGATTTGATATCGATGCTGTCTTCTTTTGTGGTGTCGTTGGAACTTGTTGTTGCTGCTGCTGCTGTGGTGTTTGCTCTTCTTGTTGTTGCGCTGGTAGCGATGAGGCTGACTGCGTCGAAAGCGGAGCTGGCGCCGGAGCAGCGGCTGCCGATGCAGGTAGCGCCAAGGATGGGACAGGGTCACTGCTCATGATGGACGCGCTCGCAAAGCCAGCGGCCGTGCTTGTCGTATGGCACTGAGCAGTACGGATGGATGCGCCTCGGCCGACGAGGTGATGCGACAAGCACAATCAACGGAGTTCGAGACAGGTGCGAGATCGACCTGCTCGGATCAGCAGCTGTGGCAGCAGTGTCTCTGTGCCGTTCGTGATTTTGAAGATGGTGGATGAGAGAACGAGACGACGAGCAAGACGCTTTTCCCACCGTCGCGAAGATGCTTCGCTCCAATCGCGCGAGAGGGCAAAATTTATTTGAAAATCTCACAATGCCGAAAAAATCCAAGCGTCTCGCTCACAAGCTGCTGCCACTCGAACGCCTCTCACTGCGATCCAACTAACATATACCCTCCAACACAACACAAGATGAGATACAATGCGATTGATCATTTGACAACTTGGAACGGACGGACGATGCGAGCGATCATACAGATGAAGATGGGATACAGGTGGCCGTGATGGTGACTTGAGGGTGCAGCGCGGGGACGGCGTGGCCAGCTTGGCGTAGAACCAAGAAGGGAAGCAGGACCTCGATCGAATCAAGAAGCGGGCCTCGTCAACATGACCCTTTCTAGCCCGCCGTCGTTTGCGCCAGTAGCATCGTTGTCGCCATCATCGAACGGATGCTGCTGGCGATAGCTCTGCTCGGGCGACGTGCCTGGTCGGGACGCTTCCATCCCACCGTTGCCGTCGGGCGCTATAGACGACGACCAGGCCTGCTCGTTGCTCTGGGCGCTTCGGTCGAAAGCTTGCTGGTTGAGCTGGTCTTCCTCGTGCTCGGCCGATGCATGCGACACTTGCTGAGCGTAGAGCGACTGCTGCCCGTCTACCGCGCTCGAAGGCCGGTCGTACGAATCATAGCCCGAAACGTCGTTGCTGGACATGTACTGCTGCGGTGGTCGATGTTGCTGTGGTCGTGGATACGGGCTTGCGGGATTCGATGGAGTCTGCAAAGCTTCCGACATGCGATTCCGCACCACGCCAGCCGAATCTAGGCCGCCAGCGTACCCTCCTTCTCCTGCGCGCGAGATAGGCCGAGAGGCGTAGCTCGCCTCCTCATAGCTGCGCGAATGGCCGCCCACCTCGTCAATTCGTCCGGTCGTCTGCAGAGTGCCGTTCCCATAGTAGGAGTGGCGACTGTCGTGCGAAGAGCTCGTGTTGGGCGGAGAGCCAGCCTGACGCGTGTAGACCGGGCCGCTGAAGTTGGCTTGGCTATGGACGGGCATCGACGTCAAGCCTTGGCTCGTTGCTGGAGGCGGCTGCATGTTGTGGAAGAAGGAGCCGGTATGGTTGGGCTGGTTCGAGTCCCAGCTGCCTCTTGGTAGCCGCGAAGAAGAAAAGTGGAAGGGGCTGTCCTGCTCTTGCTTCACCATAGGCACCTCGGAGCGGTTTTGCATGTAATCGACACCCATGACGTAGCCTGCCTGGCTACGAGCAGGCTGGCTCGGAACGAACGGCATCATCGACCCGGGCTGAAACGACTGCGGAAAGGATCCATGCTGGTCGACGTTATGCATTGGAGGAAATTGCGGGTCCACGGGAGTCGAAGGCTGGCCAGCGACCACACTGCTGGGCTGAGCAAAATGCGGCGTCCCAGGGACCCCTTCGTTCTGCTGTCGCTGCATCGTGAGCGATCGAGGGTCCGAGTGGTAGAGCGACTCTGCGTCGCCAAATGTGCGCCCTCCTGCGAGGTTGATTCGGCGTCCTGACGGGGAGAGCGGTCCCTCCTCCACGCCCTGAGCGCTCGTGTAGAGCTGATGGGGAACCATTCCGTGACCGAAGGCGGCGGACGATTGGTAAGGCTCGTACCTGGTGTTGGCTCGTCGCCGTGGAGCGTCTGAGGTTCGGCGACCTCTGGAGGCCGACATCGGCAACGTGGCGGACATGGGAAGCATGCCGTCCCCGCCTATCGTGTGTGGGTATCGCTGGTTGTGCGGGTCGTTGTGCGCTGTGTCCGAGGTCATGCCGGGCGAGTAGATGGTCAAGGAGTGGCTTGCGGCTCTTGCGAGGCCATCGTGCCGCGCGTCGGAAGACGAATAGCTCTCGCCGCCGCTGCTCATGTTGCCCGATGAGCGCATTGTGTTGTCCGTTGCTTCGGCGACGTAGCGAGGAATATTGTCGGGACCCGTCTCGACGATGGGCGGGTAGCGAAAGTTGCTCTTATTGAGAAAGATGGGGGAGATGACCAGGCTCGAGATTTCGCGCAGGCTGGAGGGGGTAGCCAGGCGGTTGTTGTGGACATCGTCGATTTTGTAGTACGAGATGAGATGCTGCGTCGAGCCCTCGACCTGAATGGAGATGGTCTTCTTGCAGAGGCCGTCGCGTACGAATGGATAGCTGCTAGTCAAGCTGCCGACGATGGTTCTATCCAGCTCGGCTTCTCGCTTGGCGGCCGCCGACGACGAGGCTGCGCTGTTGTCGAGCATTCCGACCATTCCGGCGGCTTGCGGTTGCGTGTGCGCCTGTGACGACTGATACGGATACGAGTGGTTACCGAGAAAGCCGTCTTGGTCTGTGTAGAGGGCATGAGAAGACGAGGGAACGACCTCGAGCGCATGGTATCCGGTATGCTCTTGTCGATAGGGTACCAGCTGTGCATCCGCGTCCATGGAGCTCGACATGAGCGTCAGAGGCACAGAGCGAACGGAGGAATGCGCAGACATGTCGTTGCTGACGCCGGGCATACCGAAGCCAGAATGCGACGATGCGAACGCAGGCTGGTCGGAAGCGGGTTTCGGATCCTTCTTCTCCACCTCGCGGTAGACGAGAAAGTTGTTGAGGATCCGACTGGGGCTCCAGATCATGCCGTCGGTCCAGCGCTTGATGCTCGATTCCTGCTCGTCAAAGACAAAGATGGTTCCGCTCGCGATCTGCTTGCGCTCGTCGTCGCGAAGCCGACGCGTGATTTTCGGAAGGATGCCGCGCCGCACACCTTCGAAGATGAGCAAAGCGTCCAGCGTTGAGTGTCTGGCCGAACGATCAAGAGGAAGAAAGTGGATGTTCGTCAGCATGCTGTTGTGTGATGACGCTCGGTGTAGAAAGGGATGTACGTCGAAAGGGCGGAGGATGAAACTTACACGTAGCCTTGGAAGGTGACATTCTGGTTCGACCCCATCTTCAGTGTCGACAGCAATGAGCGTTGCGATCCTGATGGGAAGCAGAGATAGGAAGACCGTGCAGACTTGATCGATCGAAGTTCGCTCTCTTATGTTTGTTCTGATCGCGGTTAAGAAGCCTGGACGAGGTGGTGTGAGATAGGCCGAGTGTTGGTGCTAGGATGGGTGCCCAGAGGTGTTCGCGTGACGGAGGCGGACGCCGACAGTTTTGTCTAAGGAAATGGTTCTAGAAGTAGTTAAACTAGAAGCGAAGGGAGGCGGATGGAAAGGTATGAAGACACTCCGCCAAGGTAGGTTGGTGCTGTTCGAGACGAAATGCAGAGGCTGATAAGAGTGTTTCGGCCTGCCCACAAGCTCTGTGGACCAATGACTCGAAGTGGGGCAAAAACGCTGTGTAAGGGCGAACTTGCTGGCTCCGTCTGGGAGCGGAGCAGAACTCGACCGAGTGCGCTTCGCCTGCAGAGCTAGACTCGAAACGAAGTATATCGAGATCGAGTGGGTGGGGCTGCGTGATGCAAAGGGATGGGCGACAACACGAGGGAAGTCCTCCGGTCGAGCACGGCTGAGCTGGCAGTGTACCACTCGGTTGGGTCTGTCTATGTCCGAACTGCGTGATGCAGGCGTCTTTGTTCTGACCGAGTATATCCGTGTTTATGCCGCAAGGAGCGGTATGCAGAGACGAGTGGACACGTTCCCGCTGAGAGACGGGCACGATGGATGCAGCCGTTGCACGAAATGGAAGCGACCGGAAGTGGGCGGCAGCTCAGTGGCAAGTAGAAGCTTAGGTTTAAGCTCGACTCGAAAGCAAGTTACTTGAGGTGAAAGTCGAGGATTCGAAATGCAATTTGAAGCAGTCCCGCTGTCTTGTGAAGCGGCCTCGTCACCTGGACAGAGGCGTGCAGAATCGATCGTTGCGGATGCAAGACGACCTCGGCGATCTCGGCGTTGATCGGTGCGATCACCCAGCGTCGGCAAGACACAGAGGTCCCCACGATGCAGTGACGTGGTCGAGCCTCGGCTTGTCGCACAATCGATAGCTGATCGGGTCACGTTGCGGGTGCTGTGCCGCGCTGCGCCCACGGGGACCAACGTGTGACTGCGTTCTTGTGTGTGTGTGTGTGCTAAAACGGAGGGATGTGTCCGATCAGAAGCGAGCGTGGTCGCAGTGTGACGTCGAGCGGGTCTGCAGGAGCGAGAAAATAAAGCCTTCTTGCAGAGTAACGTACCAGTCCAACGGGTCCGCCAGGAGCTGCAGCTGATGAAATGAAGTCGACGTCGATGACGAGCTCGAGCCAAAATTGGGCTGGAAGACGGGTCTACTGACGTTGTGGCCCTTTCACAGTGGACGCCCTTTGTCCTTGCAATATCCTGCAGCCTGAGCCGCAGCTATGTGGGGCCGAGAGGGAGGGTTTCTTGCCGAGACACGTCTGGCGTTGACACCGAACAGTTCCTTGGTTCGATCTCGACTTTTTGCAGCAGCTGGAGATCCTTGAAATCGACTATCGTCAGTAGCGATGTCCAGATATAGGTCGAAACGTCGCAGTATGGAGAGCGAGTAGGAAATTGTACGCCCGCGTCCAGACTTGTGGCAGATCGAACAAAGTTGGGGGTCAAGCTAGCGTGAAACCGACAGGTCACACGACGAGCTTGCGCTTTTGATCGTGGAATGCACGCGCAATGGCCAGCCAGCCGAGACGAGACAAAGGAGTCGCACGACGTTAAGGTTCGCGTTACGCCTTAGCCTTGTTTGACGAAATGAAGTTGGCTCCGTGGGAAAAAAGGAGAAGCCGTCGGATTGGGAGGTGAGGAGAGAGGAATGGCGGGCTGCCGCGGCTTTCTACGCGATTGTCGTGCGATTGCAAACTCGTCGTGTTGGTTCGGGACGATGAAATGGGGACCAGAGCTTGTGCTTGAAATGAGTTGCTTCGTTGCTCGAAGAAGGAGCTGTCGATGGCCGGATCCGATCAGAAGAATGAATGAGTGGAATTCAACCCACACGGTGGCGCTCGAAGGGAGGGGTCAAGCTGATGGACGACAACAGAGCCCACGTTATCAGACCGGGATCTGTGTCGAGAGGAGCACAAGGAAGAGTGCGAGGTGCAGCTCAACTGCATTGACAGACAGACGGTACAAGAGATGGAAGCAAAGCAGTTAGCGTTCGGTCTGTGCATGATTCGACGGTGGGACCATCCAGGTTCTTTGACCGTTGCCCTAATGTGCGATAGGTCTCTTGCACCCCAAGATCAAGCAAAGCTCGGATCAACCATGGCGAGGCGAGGCGAGGCGAGGCAAGGGAAGGAGTTGCTTTCGACCTCGATGCGATGACTTGACCCTGTGCCCATGGCACGGCGTGGTCGAGTCGGTCCTGCTTCACTGCTTGGCATCGACGTCATGCTGCACATGGCATTGCGAGTCTTGGACACGGAACGTTGCTCCAGAACAGGATGTCTATCGTCTGCGGGAGCGTCAAAGTCGCCCACTAGATGCGGGTCGGAGATGGCCGAGGGTGGTACTTACGAAGACGTGTTGGCAAGGACAAAGCCTTGTACGGAGACCGCTTCCGCTCGATGGCTGAGTCGCGCTTGATGGCTGAGTCGAAATCGCGCAGCACCGTACAGTACGACGAGGCTAGCCAAAGTCAGCTTGCCTCGTATGCGCCGAAAGAATGATCAAGGTCCGACTGCGGAGTGCGCGCAGGATGCCTGATTGCGCCAATTGGACGAGAATGGGGTATCGATGAATGAAGGGGAGCTGGAAGCAAGGTTTGCGTGCGAGGCATGGGAAGCTGCTGAGATGCGACGATGGATGCTTTGTGGCGAGAGAGTTGGCTCTGTATGTGGGGTGATGCGACCGGCAAGGTTAAAAAGTCGAGGGTCGACTTGGAATCAAATGAACCAAATGAAGTTTGTGCTTGCAGCGACTCGAGCGTGTTGGAGGACGTTGGTTAAAAGAGTGTGGTGATCGCCGTGAGGAGAGGAAGGGGCTGCGTTGACTCTTGAACGACGCTACGAGGTGCGCTCGGAGGTGATGCGCGACCGAGGATGCTAGATGACGAGGGTCGCCCTAGAAACGGACGGGATGAAGGAGGGACGGAAGGAGGGATGCGGTCAAGTCATGAGCTTGCATTTCGAGTCTGTGACGAGCACGAGCAATGCGACATGCTCGCCATGGTGCAACAGAGCAACAGCAACGAGAGGGCGAAGGGGAGAGAGAGAAGAGCAAGGCGAGGACTCTGACAAGTATCAGAAGGAGAGCAGACCCAGAAGAGACGATCCTCGAGATTCTGGTGGTCCTTGCAGCGGGGGAAGGCCAACAGCGGGTCAAAAAATGGGCGGAAGTCGGTCTTGGACACGCGGACATCCACGCGCAGTAGACTGGCGCTGTTGAAATTTGATGATCCTCTTGCTCCTCCTTGTTCGCCGCAATTGGACATCGGACCGGTTTGGCACACTTCTCTTTTGACAGGCCGCGGAGGATGCACGCCCGGAGTAACGGTGCCGCTGCTGCAGCTGGATGGAAGAGAGTGCAGCTCGGCCAAGATCTTATTCTACCTACCGGCAATCTGTCTCTGTACGCACAAGGCATCGCAAGCCGAAAGAGCAAACACATGCTGCCAATTGGCGCTAAGGTCGGAGGCCGAATTCCGCGTCTTTGAACTCAGTCGCTAAGCGAAAGGCCATGTCGAGAGGACGATGCTGATCCAGATGCGCTGATGCATGCATGGTCGGTCATCAACTGCCGTTACCTGGTCGGCCGCTCGTAAGTGTCCCAGCAGCGGGCAGCATCCGCAGGATGCAGGAGCTCATCAAGCGGCGTCATGCATCCGTTGCCCACACGGCAATCATGCGATTTTTAATGGTTGGACGCGCCAGCCTCTCGCGAATGACTGTACTCTACTCAAATCACACGGAACATCCGATCAACAACAACCGCTTCTCGTCACGATGCTGTGACCGTCTCTCGGATGACATCCGACGTCATGATCTCTGAGTCATGGCCATCTCCCACGCCAATTGATTGAATACTGTATGAAATTTTAGGGAGAAACAAAAGAAGAGTGCCGCCACGAATTTCTACCGTGCAGATCTTTGCTAGCCGAGTTGCCTTTGTGCCTTGCGGCTCTCCTCGGAGACGAGTGAGAGTCAATGTTTTGATCGCTCCCTTTCCTCTTTGCCTCTCTTGGCGCCGCCTTGCAGGTCGATCTTGCCTCGCCTAAATGCGACCGGCCTGAGGCAGCGGGGGCAAAGCGAGGAAGCAAGTCGTTGACATATCGTATGCATATAAGTTGGCCCCTGAGAGCCACCATCCTGCGCTAGTGGCAGCCGCAACGCCAAGGGTACGCCCGCAGCCTGTCACGCAGCAATGACCGCGTGGATCGCCATCGATCCCAGCCAACTCTATGCCATCCTGCAGCTGCATTTGTGCTCCGCAGTCCTTCATGGGCCATCTCTCAGCTTGTTGTTTTGAACGTACAAGAGGAGCGGATGGCAGCCGCCGCAATCAAATGATCAAGGTGGGGATGAGCCTCTTGGGACATGGCCAGACCCTTTGCTCTGCTCTGACGGGAATTGTAAATCACTCTGCATGAATTCAAGCTTTGCCTTTGACCTCGCTTGGCCCAACGTCGGAAGCTCGCCAAAGCGTGGCCGCGACCGCGACCGCGGCCGAATAGCCGCGCCTCTCGTCTGACAACCTCGCTTGCTGCTCGCGTCCTCGTCTACGTCCCAGGTGCACCTAGAAGCCCCTTCGTCTTTGTCGGTGCTTCACTTCTGGGTCGCCGACCTACTTTGGCGTCGAGTTGGTCAGGAACTCAACCCTCGCTTATCTGTCAAAAGCGGCTTAGCCGCCATCCTGCTTTTATGCTTACAGCACTCGGCGATATCGGCGCGGCGTCGTGGACAAGTTGACAGCACATCTCGTCGCTGATGTACTGACAAATTGACAGCTGGCCAGCTCACGTCTGTCGCGAAGCTGTTCGTCGCCGGGAGCCGACCTTTCGACTAGCCTTGTCTCTCTGTCCATGCAGAAGCACAGAGGTCCAACATAAAAGGGATGGCCGAGACCCTTGCTCGGCTCGCTAGTCTGTTTTTCTCACGCTGTCGGAACCTTATTCGTAGGACAATCCGACAAGTAGAAGAAACTTTGCAGCAAACACAATGGCCGCAGAAGCGCCTCGGTTGTGCTGCTACCAAGTCAAGTCTATCAAGCAGGTCGGCATCGGGATCGTCATGGCTGCTATGCAGTCAGCAGCTAATGTTTGATCGGCAATTCCGTCTCCCGCGGCGTTGTCAAGTGACTTCTGGAAAGCGCATCACACTTTGTCACCCACCCCACTCTTCGTCCACCTCGTTGGTTCGAGAGGTGGGCGTAGCAGATTGGCTTGCAGATAAGGCTTGATCCAAGCGTCGCCACTTCGTCCTTCAAGGTTGACCGACGAGACCCTTGGTTCTTGCGCTTCGACATGCCGTTCGGCGTGGACCCTGAAGACCAGGCCCTGTCAAACATCGACCACAGCGCTCAGCTGATTCGTGACTCCAGCCAAGTTCGCCGACGCGCTCTCGACCACGCAGCGGCACATATAAGCCGGCATCTCGCTTACCCATCCACCACATCTCGTCCGCAGACCTCAGTCCTCTCGTGAGACACGCTCAATTCGGTGATCCTTTCCATTCTGCGAATCTCGCCAACACATGAGCACACACTCTGATAAGCAGATCCCGTTATACTCCTTTCCAGCCTCGTGGCTTGCGTCTGCTTGCTAGCGCTTTTCGGTTGGAAAGCTATCAAGAGCATATCGACCCATGCTACTGCATTGCCCATGGGTGTCGATGGGTGAGACATGGTAGGATCGGAGCGATTCTCGGACCGAGACTGCTTCTAGCAACGCCCATTGGCCCCCATGCTAAGCGCTGCCCCGTTGTTTCTTGATGAGGCTTCTTCGCAACGGTCCAACAACGCCGAGCATCGTAAAAAAAGCACACCGGCAACAGTATGGGCTTACGAGCCAGCGCTGATGCCCGAGCGTTTGCAGGTCCGCAGCGGTGACGACTGGCTTCCACTGCCTGCCTCGGAGAGAGCCGCTTGGCTCCGTGACGCTTCCCTGGCGGGCCCGTCGACGTCCTGATCAAGTCCTACTGTATCCCGAAGCTATCGACAGCGCGCTTCGGAATGCGAATTTCGATACAACAGCTTTGGCGGAGCATCAATTCTTGTTCCCACGGGTCCAAGTTGGGTCTTCGACGCCACAATCGACAAGCCACGTCTGCGAGAGGATCGGCTGGAAACCTCTACAAACACAAGATTATGGGGAGGACTCAAGTGGTTCCATGCACCGACGGCATCCGTTCCGAGGCCATTTGTCATTACGCGACAACAATGACTCTGCCTAGCCTGGGTCAGCGACACGGTTGTGTGGTTTGAGCTCGCCTCATGACAGGTCCAGACCCCCGTTTCGTTGACCGACCAATGCTCGGCAACTCGCAGACAATACATCGCCTCGAGCCTAGGTCAGACGCCCCTGAATGACAGCGATCGCTTCCATCATCGGTCCGATGTCGGTGCTGGTGGCGTCGAAAGCTTCGCGGACGCCACCATTCCCTTTCCGCGGAACCGACTGAACACAGCATGCCAACGGAGCGGCAATGTGCTGCTGTGTGAGCAGGCTTACAACTTGCCTTTCCAGGCGTTCGACATCTGCTCCGCTCTCACATTCTTTTCATGTCCGCAGATCGCGTGGCGCCGCCTCCTGGTTCGACTGGGTGTCATTCACGTGTCCAACACTGGTCTAACCATCCTACTCAGCGCCTTCACTTCGGAGGTACTCGCAGATCACGGAACGGCAAGAGCAGATCATTCGAACGCGTGACAACACAGCCAGTCTAGCGATATTCGATAGAACCGATCGTCCCTTCCGACGGAAGCCGATCCGGGTGCCTGCAAGCAAGTCGCTCAGAGCTTGTTCGCGGCCGTTCGAGGATGAAACTTGTCCAGGTAAGCCACCAGGCGGTTCGCCTCTCTTTCTCCAGAAACAAAAGCGCCCGCTGCAGAGCCTCGGTCTGTAGCAAGACAAAAAAACAAAAAGCGGAAATGTCAGCCATTGTCCCTCTGCGCTCGGCAAGCGACAACAATGCTCGGAAGGGCAAATACGTACGGTTGATCTCGGTGTGTTCGCCGGCAAATCCAAGCCGACCGCTCCAAAGAGGTCTCGACAGCGCCTCAAAGTCCAGCGGCGAGTTACCGGGCGCGGTCGACACAGGCGATGTAGTAGCACCACCGGTGAACGCCTGCTTGGCCCACCTCGAGTAGAACACGTGCTTGGGAAGCTTGTCGCTCGCTTCGCCGACGATACGCGTTGTCAGGTAGGCATGCAGAGCATTGCCAGCGTCCAATCGCTCGAACGCCTCGAGCTGCTTGGCTGACTCTCCACCCACCATGACGAGCAGCGAGTTGGAAGCGCCCGCACCATCTCCGCTCAGAGACGAGACGATGAGCGTGGTCGACGAGTACAGCTCCCACAGCTTCTTCTCTGCATCCTTCTTGATCGATGCAGGCGCGGATGCAGACGAGGGCAGCACGAGGAACGTGCCCGTGTTGCCATTCCACCACGGCTGATCGTAGTGCAGCAGCACCTTGTTCAAGTTGCCCACCGACACACGCTTGATCGTCTCGAGCCTCCTCTCTGGCAGAGCGGGTTCGAACAGTCCACCAGCGGTCTTCTTGAGCACGGCGATAGGAATCGTGACAAGGGCGGTGCGCGCGACGTACTCCTGGCCCTGTTTGGTGGTGATCTTGACGTTGGACGATTGATCCTCATCAAGCACCGACTGCACTTCTTGGCTGGTGTGGATCGATGTGCCCAGCGAGGTGACCTCGTCGACGAGCTTGTTGATGATGGCGGTGAAGCCGCCTTTGGGTGCAGCGTCGGTGCCGGCAAAGGCATTCTCGAAGCCGAAAAATTTGAGACTCGCTTTCTCCAGCTCGATGCCCAGCGGGATGTGCAGCATCCGTGCGAGCTCACGAGCGGCCGTCTTCTCGCTCTCGGACTCGAGACCCGCAAACAGGGGAGAGTTGTCGCTGTACAAAAAGTCGCCGAGAGACGTGCTCACATCGGGCGGCGTCGCAGACTGATCATGCGCAGCGGCCTTGGCGGCCTCCTGCGCCTTGCCCAGGTTCCCCGTCAGCTTCTGCGACAGCAACTGCGGCAGCGGGCCCTGCTCGCCCACTACGACCGTCTCGCGTGGACTCGGGATGGTGACGGGGATGTTGTACTTGTCCGTGAGCTGCTTCAACGGGCTGCCCTCGAGATAGCCGTGCATCCACGACGAGCCAAAGTCGCACCAGTAGTCGCTCGCGTTGGGCGAAGAGGTGGTGCGCGCATTGTCGTTGACGTCCGTCTTGTCCGACCAGGTATGCGTGAATGCTCGACCGCCGATGCGTTCGCGCGCTTCGAGGATGGCCACCTTGCGTCCGGCTTGGGAGAGTTTCAGCGCGGCCGAGAGACCCGACCAGCCAGCACCAATGATGAGCACGTCGAGGATGTTGCTCGCCGCCGCTGTGGACGTGGTTGCTGCTGCTTTCGCCATCTTGCTTCGTCTGTCTAGTTGAATCGCTTTTGCGAGGAAGAGGACACTCGTAAGAGGGGAAAGGTGGAGCGAAGATGAGGTTGTGTGGGGGAGATGCGCGCATGGATCAGCCGTCCGAAATTACGCGATGCTTTGTTGGTCGCCGGTCCGGATTTCTTCCTGGCTGAGCAGATCTCGTTCATCGGCAATCCTCCTGCTCGCACACGCATCTTGGTAACGACGACTCATGCTCAACCGTCACCACAACATCTCAAACATTCTTGGGAAAGCACCTAGACTGAGCATTTACGATAAGAACCCGAGCGCACGCAGCTGATCCATCGTCATGGGCTTGGAGAAGTCCATCGCACCTCCACCGCCTCCGCCATCTCCACTTGCGCCTGCCGCGCCCTGCGGCTGCTGTTGTTGCGGCTGAGCGGTTGGATTGAACGCACCAAACATCTGCCCCTGTCCCTGTCCCTGTTGCTGCTGCTGTTGTTGCATCGGCATCTGTCCAAACATCTGCGGCATGGCCTGTCCGAACGATTGCTGCTGCGGCTGTCCCTGCTGTTGCTGGGCATTCTGACCACCGATGCCCAACAGCTGGGCCAACGCAGCGAGGTTCGGCTGACCCATCGGAGCGCTCATGTTGTTCCCGCCAAAATCCGGCTGCTGCTGACCAAAGTTGGCCATGTTGAAGTTCGCCAGGTTGCCGAGGTTGCCCAGGCTCGACATATCGACTCCTGCCGCCGGCGGTGGTTGCGCTTGAGGCTGGGAGGTGTTGCCGTTGTTCACCGCGAGCGAGCCGAGGTTCATCCCTGCTCCCAACCCTGTATTGAGACTGGCGACAGGCACGTTACCCGCAGCATTGAGCGCGCTCAGGTTGAACGGCATGGACGAACCCAGCCCCATGCCCGTACTCTGCTGTGCGTTCGGCTGAGCCGTAGCTGGTGCAGCCTGCGTCTGACTCGCCTCTTGCAACGCGCTCCCACTCGCACTTGCGCCCCTCGATCTCCCACTCTCCTCCGTCTTCCCCGGCTGCTGTTGCGGCTGTGCCCCATTCTGCACGCTCAACAACCGACTGAACGGAATCGAGTCCTTCAACACCACCCCAATCAGCTTCACCCCACCGCCCGCCACCGTCCCCTTCCTCTCCGCACTGCTCGTCGCCTGATTCGTCGCAAAAAGCACCAGCCCGGCCCCTGCGTTCCCACCATGTCGCACAAACGCACAGCTCTTCTTGGCATCCAAACTGCTCGCCAGGCTCGCGTACATCTGTTTGTTCTTCTCGGCCGTAGCCGGGGTCAGCACCGGCCCGCCTTCCGACGAGGACGAAGCGTCTTGGGTGGAGAAGAGGATGTACGGTGCATTCTGGGATTGGGCGTATGCCTGGAGGTTGCGCGGGTTCAGCTGGGTGATGGCGGTGATCTGGAGCTTGTCCGGCCAAGGCAGGAGGAGACGGTCGAGCGCAGCGGTGTTCGAGGTGGCGGAGACCAGCGTGGCTACGTCGCGCTTCTGTTTTGTTGTCGGGTCGGAGATGACGGACCAGGTGAGGGCACCGCGCCAGAAAGGTTTCGGGCGCGTTGGCGATGATGGTGCTGCAGTGGTGGTGTTGTCGACAGATGGAGTTGGGTCGGGTTTGGGAGCCGACTGCAAGGGTAGAGCAGGCGGTTGACTACCCGTCAGACTCCCACTCCGACCCGGCCTCGCAGCACCGCCACTCGGCCCACCGAGATTGACCCCCATCTCGCGCGCCTCCTTATCAATGTTGATCAGACTCTGCAAGCTCACGTTGAAGTTGGGCGCCGTCTCCGCACCGCTGACAATGCGCTGCACGAGCAACTTCAACGCCTGCTGCTGCGTCATCAGCTGCGCTTTCAGCTGTTCGAGGTACGCCTTGTTCATCCCCGGCGCCTTGGCAGGTTCACCCGCCGCCTCGGCTTTGGCCACCATCGAGTAGGCAGCCGCCCAGTTCTTGATCATGGTCTCCTGTTGCGACCGCAGGAAGAGGATCTTGGTGCTGACGTTGGGATCGAGTTTGATGTTGCGTGGCAACTCGGGTGGTGGTGCGGTGGAAGACGACGCAGCAGCAGCGGTGGTGGGAGGTTGAGCTTGCGAGATGCTGCCCGATTTGGATCGCTTCGTGGGGGTCGAAGCAGCTTCGATGTCTTCCTCTCTCGCTCTCTTGGTCGAGCCGCTTGCCGGCGATGCAGCACCCGCAATGACCGCCTTGGGATGGTTCCCTGGCGTAAGACCGCTCGAGACAATGTTGGCCTCGTGAAAGATCTTTGCTCGCACGGTCTCCGGCAGCAGCGCAGCGAGATCTTCGTTGGCGAGCTTGTTGGGTTCCGCCACGTTCTTGTGCAGCCCGACAATGGCGGTCAGCGCCTCTCTCGAGGTTGACGTAGCTGCATTGCTCGGATCCGGCTTCATCGCACAGCTCGTGATGGACGTACCAAGTCGAGCGAGCTTGCTGCCCACCGTGGAAGCGGTCACCCGATCGTTAGCCGCATCGAGGTTGAGAAATGGCGGCGACGAGAGGTCGAGGGTCACATCGGATGAGTCGAGGGAGACGTGCAGCAGATGTCTTGCCAGCACAGGTGGCTTCTTCGGCGCCAGAGTGTTGTGCACGCCATTCCCGCTGGGTTGGAGCAGCTCGAGCGCCGCGACGAACGCTTCGAGGACGTGTGCGGTCGGCTTGACGGTCGTCTTTCCATCGATCAGAGCGAAGGTCGAAGAGGAAGCCTCGGCATCGCCAGGTGAGCCCTCGGAGTCAGGACCGAGCCACGACTCGGGCGTCAGCATGTTGGACGCAATGAGCTTGGACCCCGGTTGGAGCTTCGTGCGGCTCAGCGTCGATGCCGGTCTCAGCAGCGACTTGTCGGCGGTAGGACGGTATACGACACAGCCGATGGTGAGGCGCGAGCCGGAATAGACGGTGTTGAGCTTTTTGGATATCGACTCGACGAGCGGTACGACAGTGGAGCGCCACCTGCGGCGGATGGTGGGGTGGTCGAGCAGCACAAGCACGAGCTGCGTTTCAGGGAGGGCCTGGAGGGAGGAGAGGCCGATGGAGGAGCCACGCGGTGTGGTGTTGGAGAGCATGGCGAGCGGCGATGGGGTGGTAAGACCCATGCCCGCTGTCGAGCTGCCTGCCGGTGTTGGCGTTGACATGGTGTGTGGTCGGCTGGAGTGACGGAGCAAAGCCGGTGATATCCGGGCTGAAAGCAGATCAGGGGAGCATGGTCGGCGTAGATGGCATCGCAGCGTGTTTGATGTGCGCTCGCAGTTGGCCCGAATCGCAAGGTGAAAGCACTGCACTGGCGGTTATGGTGAAAGAGGTGAACGGTGTGAAGCTTTCAAGTTTCAAAGCATGATCCGTGGACCTGTGCTCGCTTCCGACTCCCGCTCTCAATTCACAGTGACTCTGCTGCGTCGATTTTTAGCAGGCCAAGACCCTTGCGAGGCACTCATATCTTGGCTCTCACAATGCAATAGTACCACGAACTCTGCGCAACCTCAATGAAGTTCTCAGCTGACTTGTACGGCGAGCGACACGCTTGCATCACACTTTCGCATGATATCTTTGAACGGGTCGTCTTCTCTATACGCACGCCCTTTGAGCAGTCTATGCGCGCTCCTCCTCGCTCAGCGTGCGCAACACCCTACACGGGCTGCCGGCAGCAACGGACCAATCCGGGATGCTCTTGGTCACCACGCTGCCCGCCCCGATCGTGCACCCCACGCCAATGGTCACACCCGCCATGATGATGCTCCCACCTCCGACCCAGGTATCTCTTCCGATGCTCACCGGTAGACTTCTCTCCAGACCCTCCTTTCGTTCCTTGACGCTAACCGAGTGGGTTCCGCAATAGATGCTGACGTTGGGACCGAACAGCACACCGTCGCCGAGCCTCACTTCTGAGCAATCCAGGATCGTCGTGTTGTAATTCGCATAGAAAGCGCCTTCCAGCTTGATGTTGGATCCATAGTCGACCCAGAGCGGGGGTTCGAATTCGACCTTTGCCAATGACTCTTGGGACGTCTCGAGCAGCTCCGAGAGCAACCGTTTGCGGTCCTCTGACATGACGGTCTGGCCCTGGTTGAATGCTGCGGTTGCGTCGTCGAGCGCAGAGGTGGGCTGCGTCGCGTTGTAGAGGGTTTGAAGACGTCGTGCTTTGACTCGACCCCGAATGAGATGCTCCGTGTTGGCTAGGTAAGGGAGGCCAACGAGCATCTTGGATTCTTCGGTCATGGACGAGATCTGCGAGCCATACTGCGCGTCGATGGAGGCAAAGAGCTTGGACGTGCCCGACATGGTGAGGATGAAGCGGGGGTGGGTGTGTATGATCCGAGGGTGGGGACGGAAGAGCGATGATTACAGGGTCTCTTTATCGAGAAGAAGGAAGGAAGGAAGGAACGATTGACAGGACACCAAGAAGAAGTTGCACCGAGTACACGTGGAGCCGGCGACGCTCCGTTGCTCAACAGCTGTGGCTTGAACGATCCGATGCCAAGACTTCGAGTCAGGATGGATGATCCTGCACCTCCGACGCTTCCGCGGGATGATCTCCCCCCGCACAGACGATTGCTGCCACTGAGCGTGGGGGAAAGCAACCTAGGCGCCCGAAGCGCTGCAGATTCGGCTCAATTTCCACGTCACGAGCACCGAGATATCACCGAACTCGGACAACCTTCGAGCTTCAGACAACACTTCCAGCTCTCTCGTTCCTGGCGGCGGTGAGCGTTTGCGTAGAGCGGCAAGCGTCGAGCGACCAGAGTCTCGGCCGTGTCTTTTGGACGCGATCCCTTGTAGCTAGACGTCTTCGAAGTAGGTGCAAGGACGTGAGGTGTTGGTCTCGCTTCAGAACTGCAATTACATAATCATTATCAAAGCTGGTGCGCACGAGCTGCCGAGTCAGAGCGCGAAAAGCTCTAAAGCTTGGATCTTCCAACTCTGGCTTTCACCCTCAAACCAACAACAACAGCGCCCAACATGTCGTCGCAAGCCACACTTTCCGCCGGCGAGCGCTTCTCGCTCATCACACGCGACCTCGATGAGGTCCTTGGAGCGGACATCATCAAGGGCATCCTCGAGAAGGACGAGCGACCGCTCTCGGCCTACTGGGGCACTGCCCCTACCGGTCGACCTCACGTAGGCTACCTCGTCCCGCTCACCAAGATCGCCGACTTCCTCCGCGCCGGTGTCGAAGTCAAGATTCTTCTCGCAGACATCCACGCCTTCCTCGACAACCTCAAGGCGCCCATCGAGCTCGTTCGTCATCGAGTCAACTACTACCGTCATGTCCTTACTGCAGTGTTCAAGTCGATCGGCGTGCCCACCGACCGCCTCGTCTTTGTCGTCGGCAGCTCCTACCAGCTCACCGAAGCGTACAACATGGATAACTACCGACTCTGCGCGAGCGTCACCGAGCACGACGCCAAGAAGGCCGGCGCCGAGGTGGTCAAGCAGGTTTCGTCTCCGTTGCTCTCCGGTCTGCTCTACCCCGGACTGCAGGCGTTGGACGAACAGTACCTCGGCGTCGACATGCAGTTCGGCGGTGTCGACCAACGAAAGATTTTCACGTTTGCAGAACAGTACCTGCCCAAACTGGGTTACACCAAGCGGGCACATCTGATGAATGCCATGGTTCCAGGCTTGAAGGGCAGCAAGATGTCCAGCTCGGACAACTCCTCCAAAATCGACTTCCTCGATACACCCAAGGAAGTCTCGAAGAAGATTGCCGACGCAGTGTGCGCACCTGGCGAGGTGGAGGGCAACGGAGTGTTGGGTTTCGTCCGCGCGGTACTGTTCCCCATCGCCCGATTGCGGGTTGAGAGCGAGGCAATGGGCACCCCCGTCTCAACCGACCAAGGGGCATCCAAATCTTTCGTAGGCGAAGACGCGCCACGGGGTACCATGTTCAGCATCGTCCGTCCCGACAAATACGGTGGTTCTCTGCACTACTCTTCCTACCCCGAGTTGGAATCCGCTTACGCAGCAGGGGACATTCACCCCGCCGACCTGAAGAAAGCCGTCGCCGAAGCCATCACCCTCCTGCTCGAACCCGTCCAGCACCTGTTCGAGACAGACCCAGAGTTCAAAAAAGCTAAAGAGGACGCCTACCCCGAAGACACACCCGTGGTCAAGAAGAAGAAGGAGAAGAAGATCAACCCGCGCTTTGCGCACCTGTACACCAAGGAGGAAGGTGGAACCGCCGAGAGCGAGGAGGAGGCGTTGAGGAATCAGAAGGAGGAGGAGGAGAAGAAGGCTAACCTCAAAGCGCAGAAGAAGGACAAGGTGACGTTGCCTGCGGACAAGGAGGAGGCCAAGAAGGAGCCAAGCGATAAGGAGAACGAGACGTTTGTAGAGGCGACCCGGGTGGGGGTGGAGAATGTGCACCTGGACAAGGCGCAGTAGATATAGCCACCGACCGCTGGACTCGTTGCTGGTCGAGAAGAATGAAGCAATCGATGCATGTTGATGAGACCATTCGTGATGGCTTGTTTGTGATGCGATGAGATGGGATGAACAGCCCATGCGCGCAGTCGCTCGACAAATCTTCTGAAAAGTGGGGGAAAGGGCGCAATTCAGGGTCCACCTGGGTTTGACATGCGCGTTCAACAACTTTCTTCTCAAACGTCCACCACTTCAACCTCGCTCTCCAGGCTGCTGATGCAGTCACGACACTCACCTTCCAACGCTGATCACAAGGCTTGAGTACGCTGCGGCTACAGCAAGGCTCGGATGCGCTCATCCACGTGACGGCTTTGGACATGAAGAGGTGCGTGGGTGTAGCCGCCCGGTCGTCGTGCTGGACGAGCAGCGTGGCGTCGTCGTCGCGCGGTGAAGCTTCGAGGCAACACACCAGTCGATTGATCTGCGCTCTCGGTGCTCCGTCGAGCTCAACTGTCAAGATCGCGGGGCCATCGACATCGACTATACTCGTTTCTACCAATGAGCGCCTTTGGCCGTGCCCACCAAGTGGATCACGGCCGCCAATACGAAGAGCCTTCTCCTCGTACGCCGTCAGCTACGCGGCGCGTTCTTCCTCCAACGACGCCGAAGCTGGTCCCGCCTCCACTCCGCCCTCGAGACGCAACAAGCGCAGCACGACGGTGGCATACGACTCGCTTCCCGCCTCGGTCCTCGGCGACGACGGCCACCCCCTCGTCGCCCTCCCAACCATCACCCCGCCCGCCCCTCGCAGACGTCGCACCAAACCTACATCTCCCCCATCCTCCACCGTCAATTCATCCCCAGTCGAACCGCCCGTCAAGTGGCCCCGGCTAGCCCAATCCGTATTGGACGACATGGCTCTCTACCCCTCGACCATCCTCCTCACCCGCGTCGGCGGTTTCTACGAATCCTACTTCTCCCAAGCTCCCCTTCTCGCTTCGACGCTCGGCATCAAACTCGCCAACCGTCGCTGGGGCGGGCAAGACGTTCCCATGGCCGGGTTTCCCATCTTCCAGCTCGAAAAGTACCTCAAGATCCTCGTGCTCGACAAGGGGTTGCTCGTGGCCATCGCAGAAGAGTTCCGACCCGGCGGCGAGGGCGTGGGCAATGCAGGCGAGATCACGAGGAGGGTGACCAGAGTCGTGTCCAAGGGAACCTTGATCGATGAGAAGTTTGTCGATCCGTTTGTGAACAATTTTATCGTGGCGGTGAGTTGCGAGGGTAGCAAATGGGGGATGGCGTGGTTGGATGTGGGGACGGCCGATTTTGGTACTGCGGTCTGTGATGATGCGAGCGGGGTGCGGGATGAGCTGGCTCGTATCGGGGCGAGGGAAGTGGTCATCGACGCGGGGAGACTCGACGCAGGCATCGTCGACGAGGGCGTCGAGGTGGACGTAGCACCAGAACGGGTGAACTTGGACGTGCGGGAGCTCGTCACAGATCCCAGCGTGTACATCTCGCACTTCCTTCCTCCCGCTCCCACATCATCCGGCCCCACCCCAGAAGGCTCGGCACCAGCCCCCTCACTCGACCCGCTCGAACAACGCACCGTCCACACGCTCCTCGCCTACCTCCGCACGCGCCTACTCGACACTTCGCACCCACTCACCTCGCTCACCCTCACCGCTCCCCGTCCACGCCATCTGGAAACCATGCACATCGACGCGCACACGCTCGCCGCGCTCGAAATCCGCTCCACCGGCACCGACGGCTCCACCCGCGGCGCGCTCTTCTCCGTCCTCCGACGGACCGTCACCAAAGGCGGCACGCGTCTCCTCCAACAATGGCTGTGCAACCCCTCCACCTCGCTGGGCACCATCAACGCGCGGTTGGACCTCGTCGAGCTGCTCCTCGCGCGGCGGGGGTTGCGGGAGGATCTGCGCTCGACGCTGCGCACGGGAGCGGGCGATGTGAGTCGCGTGCTGCAGAAGCTCGTTACGCGCCGAAATGACGAGCAGGATCTGCTCGAGGTGCGAGATGCCATCGGAGCCATGGAACGGGTGAAAGAGCTGATGGTCGCCGAGATGGCGTTTCTTTCCGATGAAAAGAGGACGACGCTGCAAGGTCTAGTGGACAAGTTGCACGATCTTACGGATCTAGCGCAGAGCTTGGGGGAAGCGATCGACGAACGGGTGATTGCGTTGCGATTGGAACGGCAGGAGACGCTGGCGAATGAGGTCGAGGGGTTGGCTGCGGACGGCGAGGCCTCGCGGTCCAAGGTGCGCGGTCTGGGCGAAGCGGGCAAGGCCAAGAGCGGAAACGACGACGAGATGTGGGGGGAGGACTTTGAGCATCTCATCCGACCGGCGGCGTCCAAGATGCTCACCAGCCTGACAAAGTCGCACCAGACGCTGCGACGAAGCGCGCGTCGGCTCGAAGGCGAGTTTCAGCGTGCGTATGGTAGCGACGCCGTCTCGCTACGGTACGTCCTGGGGCAAGGATATGTCGTCCATTCTCGCGGCAAAGCTCTCCCCTCCACGCCCCCGCACGCCGAGTCGGGAGGAGAGGAGTTGCAGGTGCACATCGCCGGCAAGAACCGCTCCACCCACACGTACTACTCCCCGCAATGGACCAGTCTCGGTTCGCGGCTGGACAAGCTTCGCAAAGAGATCACGTCGCTCGAGTCGATTGAGCTCGAGTCCCTCCGTCAGTCGGTCCTCACCTCAGCATCGCAGCTGCGAACCAACGCCAAGCTGCTCGACCAGCTCGATGTGCTTTCGTCCTTCTCGCAGGCAGCGGAGGAGTACTCTCTCACGCGACCCCTCCTGGACGAGTCGTTGGACCTGGACATCCGCGCTGCGCGCCATCTCAGCGTCGAAATGGGACTTCTCGAACGAGGGCGGTTGTTCACGCCCAACACGCTTTCTCTCCATCCCGACGCGCGGATGAATGTCATCACAGGCCCGAACATGGGTGGCAAATCCACCTTTCTCCGCTCCATCGCGCTGGTCACCATCCTGGCCCAGAGTGGGTGTTTTGTCCCCACCGCCCCTGGGAGTCGACTTGGTCTGGTGGATCGCATCTTCACGCGCATCGGTGCCAACGACGACGTCTTTCGCGATCGAAGCACTTTCATGGTGGAAATGTCGGAAGTGGGTGAAATCCTCCATCGCGCCACGCCGCGGTCGTTGGTCATCGCAGACGAGATCGGTCGTGGAACATCCAACCTCACCGGCATCGCTGTAGCCTATGCGACCCTGCGCACGCTCTGGGAGAAAGGATGTAGGACGTTGTTCGCAACGCACTTTCACGAGGTGTGCGACTTGGTCCAGCAGGGCCATTGGGACGGCGTCGAGTTTTGGATGACCGATGTGGTGGGAACCAGAGAGGGGATCGTGTACGAACACGTGCTGCGCAAGGGCGTCAATAGGGAGAGCTACGGATTGGAGGTGGCCAAGCTGGCCAATGTCCCGGAGCAAACGCTCGCCGTGGCAAGGCAGACACTCGACAGGCTGCAGCACAAGGCTGACAGGTCAAACTGAATCCACTCATGAATCACACACACACAATCGATCACACCAAAGAGAGCGAATGTATGTTATTCTATCGCCGTCTACAAAGGCATCTTCATCCGGTACTCCAACCGAATATCCCCTCCTGTCCTCCAGAAGAACCTCTGGCACTGGGCCAACGTCACGTCTACGGGTAAGACCACATCGTTGCACAGAATCTCGATCATCTCGTGCGGCGCCAGTGTTTCTCCTTCGTCCTGAGAAGTGTTGGCCTTGGTCATGCTCAATGCACCGGGTTTTGCGATGGCCTCGACGCTGTTTCGCCGACTGGCGTTGATGCTTACCGCTCGGGACCTGGGTGCTGCCAGTTCGAGCTTCTCCGCGACGTACAGGCAGGCTTTTTTGACGCGCAGACAGCGCGTGGCCGTCAAGCGTGCGTTGCCAGTGGGGAGCTCGGGCATGGGTTGGGGCGTCGTCAGGTCGTACCCACCGAAGCCGTCGGCGCGACTGTCGGCGGGCTTCCACGGCGCCAAGGTGAAGCTGAGCTTGACCGGTTCGCGCGCATTGACGTGGTTGTTCAACAGACAGTCGAGGAGCCACAGCGGCGCGGCGTGTTCAAGCACCTCGGTATCGTCACCCGTACAGCTGACGAGACCACGGTAGACGGCCTCCCACGACCCGGCGTCGGCCGACGACTGCGAAACGATCACCGCTGTATCCGCTGGCAAAGGCAGGCGCGGCATCTCGTCCAGCGACGCAGGCGCAAGTGGCTTGCTGAACAGCTCATCCAGCATCTGACTGTGCGTCAAAACCTTGCGTGTCTCGTCGGTCGGCGTGGCGGCGGCGGCTGCATCGCGTGCTTTATCGAGCGAGTCGATCGGTGCGTCCGTCCTGTCCTTGTTCTTGCCAAAGCGGAACTTGTTCATGAAGCCACTGCCGGTATTGGGGTTGGCGACGTTGCCATTGATCTCGTCGGTGCCATTGGCAGAGGCTTCGCGAATACGGACACCAGGGGTGGGCGGCATTTTATCCGCGCCTTGGGCAGGCATGGTGCCTTTGGCGGAGAAGTAGTCGCCACCACCACCGCTCTGACTGCCTGTCATGGTCGTCGTCGTGGGTAGCGCAGTGCGATCGCCTGAGCCAGGGGCGTTCTTCTGCGCGAGTCCCAGGTAGAGCGCGTTCGATGTGTTCGACGTCAGAGCCGGAGTCTTGGCGGGAGTTGCGAGTCCCATCGTCATTCCCGGTGTGAAGGGCCCGCTTCTCTGAGCGCGCACGATCTTGTCCCATGCGGGCGTCTCTGGTGGCAGCGGTGTGCCGTCGTCGTCCACTTCGACCTGTCGCAGCTTGCTCTCTGCCTCCACAAACCCAGCAAAGAGGTTGCGCAAAAGCCAACGAGCCACCTGCCCACGTTGGTCCTCCTTGAAGTTGCCTGCGTCGACACAATCCGCAAACTCGTCAATGTAGAACTCTGCCTCGAAGCAGCGCGGCTCTTCGATGTGAACCGTCAAAGCACCGCCTCGCGTCTCTGCAGAGCACCACAGTGGTGTGACACCCTGTCCTTCGATCCGCTCCTTGACCACCTCGAGCGTGTCGCCCGGCGTCTGCTCCGGCCGCCATTTGCGCATGAATGTGTATGGAATCAAATTTGACTCGAGCGCTGCTTTTTCTACGTCGGCGCGATCGAATTCGCCGAGGCAAACGCCCCTGATAATGTCCCACAACATCACGGCGCCCGTGCTGTCGATCGTGATCACGTGGCGACGGTCGTTGAGCATCGATGAGCGGATGAGGCCGTGCGAGCCCCGGATGACGGCGTCCGGCCTCAGGCGCAATGGCGTTGCGTCCGGCGCCAGCTCTCGATCTTCGAAAGCCAGGCGAGCTTGGTACGCTCGGTCATCGACGTCGTCTGCGTCTTGCTTAGAGCTGTCCAGACGCATATTGGCCATCTGCTTGGTAGTCGGCGACGCATCCATGTCGGATCCACTGTCCCACGATTTGCCCAAGCCTTCCGGCTCGTACATCTGATCGGTGGGCGCAAAGCGGAGACTGCCAGAGCGCGTGCTGGCTGGGCGATGAGGCGTGTTCATGGCCTGGACCTGCGCCAGCTGAGGATTGATGGCCGGGATGACCGGGGACCGCATTGCTGAGCTCGGTATCATGATACTGGACTGGTCCATCGACATCCTGCTGGCAATGGAACGAAGAGGTGCGCCGCTAAACATGGAATCATCAGCGTTGCTGCGAGGGTCACGCACGCTTACGCTGCCGAGTCCAATTTTGTCGCCGTACGGATCGCTGACGGGGGCTAGACTGACGAGACTGTCGAAGGGAATGCCATGCAACGTGGCGGCGAGCGGAATGTCTGCCGGTGGGAGACCCATGCCGGTCTGCAGTGCTGAGAGCGCTGAGGCGGTCGCAGCGTCCGCACCGTTGATAGCGGACGAGTCCCTTCGCAGCTCTGCCACGGACGGCTCTGCAAATGTGACCGAGGGTTGGTGAGCGTGCTCGGAGTCGGGGAAACGACCCGTGTCGATGCTGTTTCGGTTCAAGCTTGGGCTACCGAAGGAAGTGCGTCGGTAAGGATCCCGCACCCGAGAATGCAGACCGCCGATGGGATAGATGGCTTCCCTCTCTGAGCGACGCGGCACGTCCCTCCATCGGTTGACGCTCGTCTGCCCTGTCGCGGTCCAGAAGTACGTGTCGTCGAGTGCCACAATCTTTTGGATGCCGGACTTGGCATCGCGCCTATGCAAGTCTGGGTGATGATGGTTGGACAGTTCGTGATTCTCGTCCGGCCGGCCATCGTCGAATGTAGGGTCTCGCTCCTGGCAGAGAACGACACATTCGCCCTCGGACACCTCGGCGCATCGCTCCCAATCGACCTTGCACACGTAGCCTTGACGGTCGCCCGAGTAGAAGACGTCCAAAGTGGGATGGTCCGAGAAGAGCGACCACACCGAGTCATCGTGGTGCGTGAAAGTGTGCAAGCATCTCTGTTCGCCCAGTGACCAGAGACGCACAGTGGAATCGGCGGAGCCTGACAAGAGGAAGCGGCCATCTTCGCTGACGAGGACAGTGCGGACGTTGTCGGTGTGTCCGACCAGCTCTGCACATTTCTTGCCGCTGCGAGGATCCCACACCTTGACGTGCTGTTCGGGTGAGCCAGCAGCGATGACGGATCCACTCGGATTGACGCTGAGTGCGTAGACGGACGTCTTCACAGCCTTGTCATCGAGCTCCAACATCGGCGCGGCCCTTGCTTCGCGGATGTCCCACAGCTTGATGCACTTGTCAAAGCCACCGCTAGCTACGTATCCAGAATCGGAGGCATGGGCTAGCGCCTTGACGTAGTCCTTGTGGGTGCCAAGGACGTGCGGACTGAGGCTGTGCTGAGGGTCGTGCGGATTCCACACCTTGACAGTACGATCGGACGAGGCCGAGATGAGGGTCTGGTTCTGGTTGCAGAGGATGATGTCGTTGATCCAGTCCGTGTGCGATTGAACGCACTGCCGGAATCGAGTTGACTTGGCGCGATGAGCCTTGAGTGGATCGGCCTGCCAGTAGGTGAGTGCGTCGATGTCAGTGCCAGCAGGCAAGGCAGAAGTATCGGCAAGCAAGCCGATGGATTCATCTTGGTGATAATCGGCCATGCTGTCGTGAGCCTGGATGCGCTGCGCCGTCCTCTTGCGCATGGGCAGGCCGAGCTCCCACGCACCGACGAGACCATCACGACCACCAGTGTAAAGAATGCCTGCAGGCATAGGCTCGCTTTTGTCAGCAAAGCGACCTGATTCGCTGTCATGATGGGCATCGATGTCGAGATCTGTTCCGTCGTCACTGGAGCTGGCGATGCATGTTGTGGCGTCTATGGCGAGGGAGGAGACGGCTAGAGCGTGTTGCGGATGAGAGGCAGAGGTAGCGTTCGACTGTGTCGATCTACTCGACTCTGATGATGATATGGATGACGACGAGGCTCCATTACCGTTGTAAGGGCGAGATGGTGGGATCAGCAGAGGACCCGTGTTGTAGCGACGATCGGCGCCCAATGGAGGAAGACCAAATGTAGTCGGTGGGGATCGGCAGGGAGGAAGAACGTAGGATATCCTCTTGGTGGTGGGTCTAGCTTCGGCGTCCATGGTTGCGATATCGATGGCCATCGGCGCTGAGCAGACGGGCGGTTCTTACTTTGCCAAATCAGTGGTCCAGCTCGCACACATAAGATGCCGGTCAGGAGACGAGGAAGCACTGCGGATGTTGTCTGAGTGCGTGACCGTCTGATTCGCTTATCAGAGATGCATTTCGGTTGATGAGCTGGTCGACTGAGTGATGCTCTACGTTGTGTGTGCTGACAAGATGGAGCGAATGGTCCGAGCTGCTTCGGATGTCTTCTCCGTAACGCGGACTGAGCGTGTGACTTTTGCGTCAACTGAAGATCGGATGCACCGAGGACACGTCGATGTCCGTATCTATCGTGAGGGAGCGAAAGAGAAGGTGTGAAGGGAGCAGAGGTCAGGAGTCAAGCCAAAGCCGATCGCTGCCGAACCCAAGGTCGAATGTGGAGAGTAGGAAGAGCCGAGAGCTGACTGCGCCGAAGAGTGGATATCGGCGACGGCTGGTCCGAGAGCAGTCAGGGCCCACATCACCGGCCGCCCACTTTGGAATTCTCGCAGAAATCCGAACAGAAGGCTGAGCCTAAGACGGCTATCGCGGTGCGGCGCGGTCCTGCAGCAGCTCAATCGGCCAACCGAGCAGCAGCCGAAGCATCTTCTCCTCAGGGTTCAGCAGGGAACAATACAAGAGCGCTCTCTCTAGAATACCGTGGGGACGAGAAAAAGCGGGGTCCCAAGCTGATGCACTCTCAGCACGAGCGAGCGGATCTTAAACTTGGTCCTCACCCTCGAATCTCAAGCTCGAGCTAGAGACCATACGCAATCTCCGCGCCAGGCAGAAGGTTCCTTTGATGTGTATGGCAAGCGGATATCAAACTGTATTCGCGGGGCAGAACACGCTTTGACACCTATACACGAAGAGTCGGCTTGGTTTGAGGCATGCAAACCTGATCTCACAGCATCGCCTGCACATCTCCCCACAGCTCCTCGTACGCAGGACCCACCTCTGGCAGCAGATCATCCGCCAGCATGGCCCTCTTCTTCTTGTAGAACGCCAACCTGCTGCATGTCCTCGCTGTCAACGCTGCGCCGTATCCTGCCAGCAGCAGCAATCTATCCTGAGCGATGAGCTCGCCGTCTTTGCCGTTCTCCGAAGTGGTCGGCAGATTGGGATGCTCTTGCTCGTAAATCTTCGCCCAGCCGGCAAAGGTGCCGAGGCAGCCGGCGAGGATATCGCCCTGCCCACCGCACCGCTTGAGACCGCCTTCGATGTCGACATACAGCACCTCCCTGGCAAAGAGATCAAAGAAGAAAGGAGAGGAAGAGTGTCAGATCGTCTACGGGATTGAATCATCGGGAACGGGGGCGTCGAGGACTTACTTCCCGTTGGTGATCCGGTCCACCTTGCCCTTCTCAACGATCGTGGGGCCGTCTAGTGCCTTTGCCAGCTTGATCGCCGCTTGGTCCGGATCCTGTTTGGCGTCCACCCCCATCTTGTCGCACAGCCTGGCAAACTCGGCCACATTGGGCGTCAGGATCGCCTTCTGATACCCCTTGACCAGCTCCGGCTCGTTCTGCAGCAGCCACAGTCCATCGGCATCCACCACCACATACATGTCGTGTTTCCTCGCCAGCTTGACACACAGCCCGGCGCACTTTTGCATAAAGTCATCCCGACCCAACCCGGGACCGATGACCACCGCATGGAAGCGCTGGAACAGCTCTTCCACTTGCGTTTCGACGTCCTCCCACCGTGCCTCGGGATCGAGCAGGCGGTTGACGATCAGATCCGGCGAGTAGGTCTTGATCACGTTGCCAGCCTCGGGCGTGCAGACCGTGTACGACATGTCACATCCGAAGCGCATCGATGACATCGACGCGAAGAAGGGCGCGCCCGTGTAGTCCTTGCTTCCACCGACGATGCCGATGCGTCCAGCTTGACCTTTATGCTTGGTGGACGAGAGAGGCGGGATGATGCGCTTGACCGACTGCATGAGCGACTGCTGGGTTGAAGTCGCGGCCATCGCTTTGGATGCGAGCGACGAAAGGTTGGTTGTGATGGTGCTGGCCAGCTTACCAGGCGCTGCTGCCGTCGACATCTTGTCTTAAGATTCTTTCTGGTTCGATGCTGTCGTTCGGAGATGGATAGATGTGGCAGGCGAGCTAAGGTGGGTTGCGGACTGTACGAGCTTATAAGCAAGATGATGGTGAGAAAGAACGAGGAGGCGCAGCCGGGTGTCCCTTTTGAGGGATGCGCCTTTCGAGATGAAGTGGGACCTCACGGTCTCTCTGCCGCTTGCTCGTTGTCGACAGAGGATGAGTACCAGCCACAACGTCAATCACAGCTGACGCCTGCGTCAGGATGATTCAGGATCGGTTAGGAACGGCAAGCAACACCCTACGCAGCTCCTGCATCAGCCCGTATCTTCGCTTGGAAGAAAGGTCGGCTCACTCATCAGGGCTCTCCAAGTGGAGGCATGTGCGCTAAAAAAATTAAGGCTTAAAATTTTAATGGCCGAGATGGTGTCCATGAAGTGTGTTGAAGTCGGCCATCACAAGGCCAGAGCCTGATACTTGAATGCCAGAAGCTTGATCATATCGATTGCAAAAGCTACAACGGCGAGGTACAAAAGATTGTCCGGATTTGAAGGGGAAGCGCGGGAGCGCTTTGAGTTAGCATCCCGACTAGCTGCCAACTCGCATCGCATCCAAGATGAGAATCCACATGCTGAGATACGACAGCACAGCAATCGGCACCACGTTCCTCCAGACCGCGACGTCCCAGTGGAAGTTGCGACGGCTGCCAGTGCGCTCTTTGGACCAAACGCCATCTTTGTATACGAAGCGTGTCGAACCTTGACGATAGGTGGAGGGCCTGAATGGGAAAGGTGGCAGCACGGGTCGACGTCCAAACATGCCTTGCTGAGACGCTGCACGATCCATGGTTGATGGCGACGCCGCTACAGAGGGGGAGCCGCCTGCTCGGATGGTTCCGAGACGTCTTCGTAGCCCGTCTTGGTTCGGACGCGTCCCGAAACGTGACGGAGGTGTTCCGCCGACTCCACCGAGGACAGTGTGGTCGGTACCATATCCAGGCCAGTCAGACTCGGGTTCCATCTCTGTCTCGGTTCCAGCGCCGGAGAGATGCGATGCCCGGCTGTTGCCTGTCGCAGGGCCTGTGGAGGATCTACTGTGGTTCTTGCGACGTCGAGACGGAGCTGCAAAGGAAGGGCCGCCAATGACGGCACGCCAGAACCTCGTTCCTTGACCACCTCGACGTTGCTTTCGCTGTCGCTCTCGCTCAGAAGCAAAGAAGCTTGCTGCCGCTGCATCGCTTTCGTCGCCTGACCTTGGATCCCAGTCCGATTCTCCCATCAAGGCGGAAGCATTTGCTGGCGAGTGCGGATGTTGATCCGTGAATGCAGTGTTGGCTCTGGTAGGACTCTTGACAAAGCGGCTGTCAGAAAGGTACCCAAGCGCTTCGTTCTCCGCCTCTTCCTCCGCTTCCTCCTCGTCTAGCTCCTCGTCATCGAGAGGAGCGTCGGCAATGTTGCTCGTGACCCATCGGGACACAACGTCGCTCAGTGCTGTTGTGGTACCGATGACCACCCACGCACCCAGAGGCTGATCAGCTCCGAACACGTGGACTGTGATCCGTACCAGCGGCCAACAGATGGCCTGCAGCGCCACGAGCCGAATGAGTGATGGGAGGATGGAGTAGTAGAGTAGCCAACGACGGAGCAGCAGCGTCGTGAACGACAGCGCGTGATAGGCTGTGCTCATACTCCATAGGCAGGCGACAGCAAAATCGAGTGATCCCGGCTGCCTGCGTCCGAGTCGGTACGGACCCTCCATCGTCGGATGCTCGGTCAGCTTTGCGCTCTGGAATTGATTCGATCCATCTGACGACACAAGCATCTGGCCGGGGCTCAGCACATGGCCGTGCTGTGTAGCTAGCACCCAGGCGTTCCGCGCGAGCCAGAACGTGCCGATGCATCCAGGTACCGCAGCCAGGATCCGCAACGGATGCAAGAGCAGCTTGAACAATAGCGAGAATTCTTCTTCGTCCGGCTGTGCGGCGGGTGTGATCGACTTTGAGGTCTCGTTGTCTGTCGCGATCTGCGTTGTTCGCATGTCAGCGGTTCCGGAGAAAGGGCTGCCGGGTGACAGCGTCGATGCTAGAGCTGGCGACATGAGACTATCGGCTCGAGTGCTGTCCGAGGCCGGAGAGACCGGTGGCGTGCCGGAGTCGGCATCTGCGTTGTCGCTTCCTGGCTGGCGACTCAAAGCTTGGCCTGAAGGATTGCGGTGAATGCCGACCATACTAATGGAGTTGGTCGCGCCCGCCAGCGACCGTGAAGAAGGATTGATGTGACCTTCGGTGGTGGCTTGGCCCCTTTGCAGGGTAAGCTGTGGCTGGTCTGCGGCATCCCTCGTGACAGCAGAATGGATGGGCGTGCGAGGCCGAAGCAACTGTCTTGCGCTACCTGCAGAGCCGGACCTCCGCCTCCTGGACAGCGCAGCCTGCGCTTGAGCTGACGAGCCTGGCAAGGAGCTTGTTGAAGCTTCAGCGCGAGATGCGACGTCGGTCGCCGCTATCGATTGTCGCCGCTCATCCCGCTTTTGCTTAGACCTGGTCGATGAGAAGGAAAGCATCGAGTCGACGTCTTCATCTCCGTCGCTGTCTGGGGCAATACCCGGACTGGCTGGGGTCGATAGACTCTGAGGAGCGTGAGCGATACTCGAAGTCATCTCGAGCCCTGCTGGGAACGGCGACAAGCTCGTCAAGCCTCTGCGACCATAGAACGATGCTGATGGCGAGGGCGGCCCGCTGCGACTCCCACGAGAGGACGATCGAGCTCGAAGGGATGGTCGCGTGAAAGATGAAGCAGAAGGCGGACCTGTGGCTGGGTGTCCATTTGCGTTCGATGGGATCGAGATCGGTGGTGGTAGGGGCGGATCAGCGGTGTCATGCAGGGTCCAAGTCGAGGACGAGCTGGGAGGAAGCCGACTTTGGTGGGGTCCCCGCGTTCTCAAGTCGACATAAGCCGCTCTGTCGAGCTCCGTCTCGTGCGCCGATGCGCGCGGAGCATACGGTGGAGGCGACTCAAAGTCGTGTCCGAGATAAGACGAGTCGAGATCAGGGAGATGCGGGGTGCTACGGCTCGCAAAGAGGCGCTGCAGTCCAAGCAAATGAGCGGTCTGTTGAACGTGAGCTGCGTGTTGCGCCCACTCCGACTGGCTAGCCGCGCGAACTGCGTGTGTCTGGTGGGGCGACAAGCGACCGAACACAGAGTCCACAGGAGGAGAAGGATCAGGTCGGCCGTCCAATCGTAGCTCGGGATGTGAGCTTCCGTTCTGAGATTGCAGCTGAGCAAGCAGCGCTGGGTCGAAGTAGTCGGAAGCATTTCGAGAGAGATGTGTGTGAGGCGAGCTGGGAGTAGAGGCATCAAGCGTCCATTCTGAAGGTATCAGCTGATCTGCTGTCGCTGAAGCTTGAGCGACCGGGGACATGGTCAATGCAAGCGAAGCCGCAGCAGGAGTGAGAGGAGATGGCGGAGCTGTCCATGCCGATGCTGTTATACCGGCTGAACCGTTGTGTTCATGGGCAGCTGACAGGCTTCGAAGACCGTCGAGATGCGGGGTGGAGCGATTCCGAAACGTGCTGAATAGGGGCCTCTGTTCGTCGAAGGAAGTCGACGAGATTGAACATGCATTGGATGTGGCCGATCTGGCCGGCATCGAGACCGGGCCGGATCTGCTGCTGCTGCGACTGTGTGCTGATGGAGCGTGCTGAGGCTTGCGTGTCTTCCTGCCGTTCTGTACCGCGGCGGAGCTCGAAGCCGCGTTGTGGACCGAAGCTGACGAGGATGCCCTTGACCTAGCTCTTCGTGATTGTGAGGACGCTGGCGCCTGTTGGTTCGAGCAAGCTGATGCATCATGGGCGACTGTGGACGAAGACGGTCCGTTGTGAGAGCTGAATGTGTGTTGACTGTCGATGGTCGCCAGCAGAGGTGGGCTGAGCACAGATTGTTGAGAATAGACAGCGCCGTCATACGACATGGTCGAAAAGCGAGCCGGGACGTCGACGAAAGCGTCACCTGCCTTGTCATGGGAGCATGACCGAGTCAGACATTTGCAAATGGATTTGTTGATTAAGCTCGGACTGGTCGAGGATGCTGTTCGACTTGCTTGGTGTCCGAGGTGGTGGTGCTGGCTCGATCAAGGTCGTTCGTGTCTGCGTGAGAAAAGCAGCGAAAGGTGGGTGATGAGAGAAAGATGAATCGAGTCTAGACCAAGATACGTGGCCCGCTCTTATCTCTCTTGGTCGCGGTAGTCCGGTCGAGGCGTGGGAAAGATGATAAGCGAAAGCATGAGCTTCGGTGGCTCCGATGATGGTGATGGAGTCAAAAGTACAAAGCTTATCTGGTCGACATGTCGCGGTCCTGGCTTCGAACTCGACCTCAAGAAGGGTCCATGCAGAAGCACGAGCTTGTGCCGTACCGGTCAAATCGGTTAAATTCTTTGTCCCTTTTCTCGTCCTGAATTTGTGAGGCCCTTTTTGCGTGTCGGTTCTGCTCAAGACGGCTGCAAGCCATGAGGCTGACCCAAAGGTAGCAGCGCTCAAGTGGTCACGGTCACTCGATGGCAAGATTGTCTTTTGATGTATCTATGACGATGACAGCGAAGATGTGTAACAATGTAGATGCCCAAACCCCGCTGTGGACCATGAGAAAGGATGCAGAAGAATGCCGTACGCGACAGTCGGTGCCACTTACTTGGCGGAAGAAGCAGGAGCAGCCGCAGACGCTGAAGGAGGAGGACGGCCAAAGTCTTCGTGCATCTCGAGGAGCAGCTGCAGTGCACGTCGAGCGTGGGTTCGCGAAGGGTCCTCGCCCGGCACACCATCGCGCAGAATGTCGGCCACCTCCTTGTCCTCGAAGGGATATGGCAGGAACTTTTGCAGGTACTCGTATGCCACGAGCGTCGCACCGAACTGCGGCGATGATCGCAGCACTCGTGCCAGCGAGCCCTTGAAGAATGCTTTGGGTCCCTCCTCGGCCATGATTTTGGTAGCACAGTCGACAATACCTCGGTAGCTCGCCTGTCCCTTGCGTGCCTCGACCTGCAGACGCGTCTTGATCACATCAGCTGGCGTGGTAAGGAAGGCAGCGGGCATGCCTGCAATAGCGGCTGATGCGAGCATCTCTCCGAATCCGAGCTTCTTGCCGTCCCTGCCCTCGTGGAAGGTGTCCTTTTTCAAGTGAGCGTAAGCCGGAAAGTAGATGGCGGAGAAGGGAATGTCTCGGAGCAGACATGCTGAGGCTCCCTTGTAGAGACCCACCAGACCGAGCTGACGCACAATGTGGACAGCACCTCGAGCCACGCGATCGGCTCCTTCCGCCTTGGCGATCTCTCCAGCGACTTGAAGTCGAATCTTGACAATCTCGAGAGGGTTGGTGAAGACAACCTGGCAACCACCAGCCGTTCCACCGGCAATCAGCTCCCACGGCAGCGTGATGTCTCCCGAGATGGGGTCCTTGGCGTGACCACGCACAAGGTCATTGACGGTCAGCTTGATGGCCTTCTCTGGCGCTACACCGAGCAGCTGAGGACCGAGACCAGAGTAGAAGCCGCGCAAGCCTTCGTTTCGGAAGACCTTCTTGACGCAGTCTATCGAGTTCTTATACATCAGCGGCTCACCGACTACCGAGGATCGCTGGTTCTGCATTCGCGTCTTGACGAGGTCGATGGGGTAGACAATGGTAGCACCGATGGAACCTGCGATTCCACCCAGACCAAAGTTGTACGCTGACTTGCCGAGCTCTGTGAGTGCACTCTTGACAGGCTTCTCCTTCTTTTCCGCTTGAATCTCCTTGAGCCGCGCTTCTGCTAGCCCTGCTGTTTGCTCCTTTTCCGTGGGCACCGGATGGGGCTCCAAGTCGTCCGAGATGTAAAGATCGTGGCAGATGAGGTTCTCGGTGTCTGTTGCGCCACGGACCACCGAGGTCTTGTACGAGAGCATGCCGGGCGAGGAGGCAGCCACCTCGCGACGGAACCTGTCCATGTGATCCTGGAAGGATGGGTCGGCATCTTGACGCGAATAGAGCTTGGCATTGACGACGAAGCGGCCTTCACCGGGCAAGTGAGGGATCCAGTAGACGCCGTGCTGTCCGCTACCGTTGGCGGGCTGAGCATGCGCTGGGATCACTGTGCCTTGCTGCTGCTGCTGTTCCGAGGGAGGAGCCGACTCGCAATGCACTGGCCTTGGCCTGAACATGGGAGGGATGAAATGTGACATGGTGCCTTTTATAAATGAGACGAGCTCGGATCCGATCGGGAGGTGTGTGTCGTTGGTCCTTTTGTTACCGGTGGTCTATTTCTCGCCTAACTGCGTTTGTGACGAATCCTGCTGTGAGTCTTGACGATGTTGTTCCGTCTGATTTCTGAACCGGGACGGGCTAGAGGAACAGGGAAGCCAGTGGACAAGGTGAGCAGCAGGCTGATGGGAGAGGAAGGACACGAAGGATGGAGTAAGAAGAATTGTTGTGGGGAAGGTGAAAGGGCGGAAGGGTGAAAGTGTGAATTGCAAGAAGATCGGCGCAAGCGAGCCCAGCAGTGACGGAAGATGATGCGCCAGGGCAAAGGGAAAAACTCAGAGGCAGGCGAGCACAGCGTGTCTGGATGTGTTTTGCGCTGTGACAGGCGGGCTGGAGATCATGCGAGCGTGTGTCGGTGTGACTCAAGCCGCCCGACCATCCCGTCGATTGCTCACCCACTCGCCTGCCTTCATGTCGTCGACTTTGACTCTCAAAGCCTTCTTGGAAGTCTTGCTAGCATCATTGCCATCCGATCAACCCTCAAGGTCGACCTTCGCTTTGTCACTCTTCCGTGAATGACAAGTGGCAGTCGCACGAAGGCAGACTCGCCCCACAAAGCTGCAACTGTTGCGCACCGGTCCAGAGGGTCTGCCGTGAGCCAGTCACGACATGAGTTAGCCGGTGCGCTGCTGTGTGTTGTTTCTTCTCGCTAGAAGCCGCCGCCCCGCCCCTGCCCGCCCCGATCTTGGAAAAGTTGCATGCGGGCAAGAAGAAGTGCGGAAGCAAGAGGATCGGCGTACAACCCGTTTTCAAACGCGGTCCATTTCGATCTCTAAACGAGAATTCAAACAATTTGAAAGCCAACCCTGCCACTTTCTCGCCGACCTCTTCCGACCACCGGCAGGTGAGTGACCTCCTGTCTGTGCAACTGACTTCCTGTCAAGGCAAGCCTGTCCCGGTAATCTCATGACCTTGCTGCCTGCATCGAGCCTGTTTCCTGGAGACCGCTCGGCAATCTGACGGCAGTCTTCCGCTCCTAAGCCACTCTGACCAGTCCTGTCAAGGGGAGCTTTGACGTCGACTCTGACAGACCAGTCAGTACCGGTCACAGCTCTCGGTCCGAGTCTCCGTTCAAATTTGCCCCGGTGTCTGTAATGCTAACGTAACATTGGCGGTTTTTTTCGCGCCCCCTTTCGGCTCTCCCATACGTATCTGGCGATCACGACCACATTGCGGAACTGCCGCAGTCACAAGACGATGACCTTTGAAGCAATCACTGTGATTGCAATGCGATCGCTCGAGCGGGGCAATCGACTGTTCTGAGGTGTAAAGAATCTACAGCGGTGCTTGTTACAATCTAGTCTCTGTCACCTATCTCCTCTCTTCTCCTTCTCCTTCTCCGTCCTCATCGTCATCATCATCATCGTCATGCTCGTCCTCTTCATCGTGCGCCTTCTCGTAGAATCCCTTGTGACTCCAGAACAGGCCCACAGCGCCAACAGCCGCAAGCGCCGCAAACATGGCCTTAAACAGCCACACCATCTCTGGGTGTCCTCTTTCGAGAGCGACGCCAAACACGAAGGAAGTCAGTAGCGGGACCACTGCCGCCACCACCGTCACCAAAATCTGATGTGCTGCCAATGCTTTCGTCTGGTCGTCCTCCGAGACGGCATTCACCACCAACGCTGTCCGGACCGATGTCGAGCCAGACGAGATTTGCAGCAGCACCACCGAGAGCACCAGCGGGATCCATGGACTGGACCACCAAAGTCCTTGCCTACCCTCCTCAGATGCAGAGCTGCTCGGCCGAGGCGACGTGGTAGGTGCTTTCGCAGAGCTTGCCATCACCAGGAACGATGCCGTGGCCAAGAGATAGGAGGCGACCATGATCGAAATGTCGAGCTTGCCCCGCTGGATCCGCTTGATCAGGTCCGACGCCGAACTGGTAAAGATCGAGTGTGTCTCCCAGTTGCGGCTGCCCACCGAAAATCCAGAGGCCATGGAACTTCGCTGGTTGCTTTTCGACTTCGAGTAGCTCGGCGAGGCGGTCGACTTGTACGAAGGGCGACGCCGCGCCTGTCTCGACTCGCCCTCGCCCCCAATACGAGCATCATCGCTGCTGGCTCGACCATAGTCTCGACTTGTGATGCCGTCGTACTGACTGCTGGAGCCGTTTCGAAGCAGGGGCGAGCGCTCGTCTCTGTCTGCGGCACCTCCGTCGCCGCTCTGCCCTCCTCGAGCCTTTCGGCGCTGCTGTCGAGCGGCCTCCTTCAGCTTCTTGATCTGCTTGCGACGCCGAGCCAGTCCAAGCTTGGCTACATATCGCCTCGCCAACGCAACTCCGGGAGGGAAAATGGCGGTGAGGAAGAGCGCTCGCGTGCTCTGCAGCACGCTGACCAAGTACCCATTCTGCAACACGTCGAATCCGAATCGCTCGCTGTTGTACAAAAGCAGCAGCGGCACCATGAAGGCCTGGTAGGTCTCTTCGAACACCACCACAGCGGCGAGGTTGAGCAGACGAAAGTCCATCCTGCTTTCCAGCTTATGCATGCCAGGGGTCAGCTCAGTGTGCTGTCCTCGATTCAAGTCGTCTCGATCCTGGTCTTGCCTCTGATCACGCGAACGTTGCAACGGGGCATTGATGATATCCTGCTCCGTTGTCGGTGTATAGTGCCTTCGCTGGGGCCAAAAGATGACGAGCGGACGCAGAAAGTTGAGCTTGCGCAGCCTCGACCGCCAATGAAGCTTGGAAGTGTCGCGATCCGAATGCACCGTCGGCCATGTCATGTGCGAATCGTCTTGCTCGCCATCCTGGTCCCCTTCTACGGCGGGTGAAGGGACTTCCTGATCTTCTTGCGATGAACCAGATTCGACTTCGTCCGAATGCAGCCACTGGTCGACGAAGGTGTGCTCGGCCCCTGGCTTGCTTTCCGGGACGAGCAGCAGAATGTATGCGACGGCGAGCAGCATCAAGCCGCAGTCGGCGTAGAACGGTGCGAAGAACTCGTTCGTAAGGCTGGCGAGCAGTCCGCCCAGAGCGCTCGACGGAAAGGCGCCGATCTGACCGAAACCTTCGATGAAGCTGAGCGCGCCGGCTCGTTGCGCTTCTGACGTAGTGTCGACGACATAATTCTGAATGGCAATACGAAGCGGTGCGCCCGCCGAGGCTTCCGAGAACACGACAGCGCAGTATAGGACGACAGCACCGGCGACCGGTGGCAGGACGACCGCGAACCTGAAAACGAGAATCGCCAATGCAATGACGGCATGCGCGATCAGCAAGAGCGGCTTGCGTCCGAATCGCCGCGAAAGGGTCGAAGCTCTCGAGAGCGTCATGAGACCGAGGAGAGCGCCTACCGTGACCATAGCAGCTGAGTAGGACGATGTCGACTTCTGAACCCAAGGCAGCGAGCATCGGGGCGGATTCGGGAGCTCCGGTGCTGGTGGCAGCTTCATGGTTGTCTCGATGGCCGGTCCCGTTGTCAGGAACAAGTTTCGGACCGCACTGAGGAAAAAAGAGCCGCCGTGGCCAATGGGCTCGTCTCGGATGGTGGGGTCGTACACCTCGCACATGATGTAGGTGTACACCTTGAACATGGACGCGAGCGGCATTCCACTCGCTAGACTGCCGAGCAGCGTCACGACCGCCATATGGTAAGGGCTCGGTCGACCGGAGCGGAAGGCTTGCGACACATCTCGGATGGTCTGCGCCGGCGCTGCTGATTCGGAACCATCTTCGGTGTCGTTGAAGGACTCTTCCGTGGACGCAGATAGTGCAGAGGCCCTCGAGTCATGCCGCCTGTTCGATATGCGTCTGGTTGCCGTGGGAAATGAATTGCGAGGTTGGCTCTGACCATGGACGGGTGACCGGGATGCGGGGCGAGAGCTGGAATCAGGCATCTTGCCGACGAGTGTATGCCGAGCTTCCGTGGTAGCGCATAGGCCGATCAACCTCTGAGCCGCAAAACGAGCTGATCTTCACCACCAAACGGGACGAACCTATCCTAACAAGACGTCGTGCGAGCAGAAGACGGTGTGAAAAGGAGATGGTGGTGGTGATGGACAGAACGAGACAAGCTGCCATCCAGGGACACGATGACGGCTCAGTCATTCTTCTGAGACATCTCGACAGGGTCGAATGCAGTTCTTTTTCGAACACAGCTGCCAGCCGAGCCGACAATCAGGATCTCGCCGAATGACTCCGCACGGAGAGTGGTCGCATGACATCGTTGATTGCCTGCTGCGCAGCTGCGTTTGGTCACTCTGCAGCGCGACTCTTTTCCTCCTCGCCGTCGCGTACCACCGAATTCATCCATGTGGAGTTTTCGCTCCTCCTCCTCTCGGCCCGACTCATCGTCAACTCGGCTCTTAGTCCGGTTCAGCTTCAGACCTGATGCTCGACGCTTTGCTCCTTTCGGAGTCCAGGAAGCGCCATGCGATGGAAGACAGTGAGACCGCTCCAAGCTTGTAGGTGTTGCCCCTATTCTGAGCGTTCGGGCGACGGCCGGGTTCAGACTGTTAGCCCTTGGTGACCAACACCTCCAACAAAAAACAAAGCTCGGAACGCGGTCTCGTGGCCTGGGCCGAAGCACATGCACAGACCCTCGATTGCTCAACCTTGACGCTCTCTCCGACCCTTTCCACACACCATCTCGATGCGAGCTTCTTCGCTCGTCAATCGAAGCGCGCTTCTGTGAGGGTGAAAGACGATTGAGTGCGACCTTCGCTTCTTCAAGCGGCGCCATGTCGGATCGCAACCATGCCTCTCCAGAGAGGATCACCGTCACCTACGCAGCATCTCAAGCTGTCATCAACGCGCCTCTCACACCACACTTTGTCCATCTCTTGAGAGAGCAGCTCCCTCTTCGCAACCTTCATTGGCGTCCAAGCCAGTCGACCCTCGATGCCATCGCAGCACGCGCTGCTCAGCAGGGCAAGACCGCGTACACCTCCTCTTCCGTCGTGCCAGGCTCTACGATCCGCACAATACAGACGCTCGATGTTGCCCTCAAGCCCCTCACGGATGAGATTCGGCGCTGGCGAGGCGATCCCGGCTTCTTCGAGCAGCCCGGGGGAGCAGGATTGCTGGATCGTCCCTTTGTCCACCTCTACCTCGTGGTATGCGAGGATAGCGAGCACTACCGCACCACCGTCCGCAACGAGATCCGTTCTTGGATCAGCAGCCTTTCCTTCTTTCACTCCAAGCAAGCCGTCGCGTCAGCCGGCACACCAACACTAGCATCCTCGTCCAGAACGTCACTCGGGCTCGGATCCTTTCGCTCTGGAACGCCCCCTGTACGCTCAGAGACGCCGCCAATTGTGCCGTCCAGCTCGGGAAGGAACACGCCGACCAGCTCGTCCGTGTCCACCAAAGCGAGCTCGAACACCGCCGCCTACTCGGGTCCAAGTGAGCCCGAGTATCTGATTGTACTCATCACGCCGCCAGAAGGTTCGGGCATACGTGCATCCGATGGTCCTAGCGCTGCCGGCGCAGATGCGAAAACAGGCATGAGCAGGTTCATGAACAAATCCAAGGGCAATGTGCTCGAAAAGATTCGCGCCGACTTCAACACATCCAAAAAAGAGCATGTAGTGCAGCTCTCTCGACTGCCACCAGTCCCCTCCGCCCCGCTCGGCAGAGCAGGCATGCACTCGATGGACCCCACCATCTGGGCGGAGCTGCTCACAAAGATGCGCGAAGCCGCCTCGTCCACGTTCACTACCACCATCGAAGCGCAAGAAGAGGAGATCGCTCGCTGCGGGGTCACCAAAGCCCAACAGGGGTGGGACTTCTGTAGCTACTTTTTCGCCAAAGACTCGCTCGCTCGCACACTCGAAGCAGTCGGGCTCAAGGATGACGCCGTAGGACAGTACGAAGATCTCGAGATCGTGTTTGCATCGGCGATGCAGAGCGGCGCCGTCTCCTTTGCCCCTGTGGGTGGAGACGATCCAGACGACGACTCGCTACCGCTACTCGACGTAACCAAAAAGCCGTACGCGGAGCTCATTCGCCGGCGCGAGATCTCGCTGTTCGACTTTCGATGCTACCTCTTCGCACGCAAGTCGGCGCTGCTGGGTAAGATGGGGAGGGTGGCTGCTGTGATGCGCGAGGCACCGATCTTTATCAGTGCGGTAGGAAGGATGCTCAAGCGGAACAGGGGGCTGAGCAGCCAGTGGATCGAGTCATGGATCTTCTCGGCAGCGCTTGACGTCGTCGAACAGTGCCAGGCGTGGCTGATCCAGCGTGGTGGCCAGTCCTCAGTGACTGCGGATGACCAGCTCAGTCCCGCTTTCCAGTCAAACAAGTCGGAGCTGCTCGATGTGGCGAGACGGCAACTGGACCGCATCGGGGTGGAAGCCGGGCATCTTCCCGCATCCGAGCCTTTCGCCTTTGCTACGTCGCAAGACTCCATACACAACTCCTCAGCTCAGGATCGCGAGCTACCGCTTCTTCCCGACGCTACGGACAGTGGAGCAGTCGAAGGTCTCGGCCTGGGTGCCGCAGTAACGCTTGGCCAGCAACGTGGCACCTCTCGTCCAGAGCTCCAGCAAGCAGTCAAGTCCCGTGAGCACTTCGATTCCTACTATCTTGCTCTGTGCCAGCGCATCCTCTCAGGCTGGAAAGCATCATCCCGAACGCGCGACGTGTTGCGCATACGCAACATGATTGCAACGCTGCACTACGTGCGGGGCAACTACCAGACCGCCTACGACATCCTGGTCTCGTTAAAGGAAGCATACGCCGAGTCCAAGTTCACCCTGCTTGAAGGGCACGCGTTGGCGATGCAGCTCGAGTGCCACGCCAAGCTCAACCATGCTCGCGATCGCGCCTGGATCGCCGCCGCGCTGGCTTTGCTGAAGATCAGCGTCCTCCACCCCATCTCGACGGTCAGCATCGAGGGTCGGACGGCGCAGTGGCTCGATCCTGCCCATCTCTGCGCCCAACTGCGCCCGGCTTCGACATCCCTCGGCAAAGAGATCCCCATCTCGGCCTTCCCACTCTTCTCCATCAGCCTCAGCACCACCACCGCCACTCTTGCGCAAACAGAGGATGGCTCGATCCTTCATGTTGACGTGACCTCCCTCCTTCCCTGCGTGCAGACGGTCGAGGACGTGCGCATCTGCCTCACTCGCAACAGCGAAACCCAATGGTACACGTCGTCCTCAACGAAGCTGGCTCCGGGCGTGACACGAGTCGAGCTCTTCTGTCCGAACCCAATCCATGGCGTGTACACCGTCGACGTGACGCAGATCCGTCTAGCCCGGCTGATCTTTCAGTACGAGCACGCGTCCGAACCGCTTTTGGTGCGGGTATCCAAGGATGCAGAGGCGCCCAGTGTCCGAGTTGAATTGCCGCGTCAGATCGACCTGGATCGAGGCCGGGCGATGGAGGTGACGGTGCGTGCGGGGCGGGCCGAGATCCAGGGAGCGGAGATCAGCGTTGTTTCCAGCGATGACGCGGCTGTGGTGGACTACTACGCCGCGAGGTGCGACGGTGGACCGGGCAACACCGCGGAGACGAGTGTCTCGATCCAGTCGCTTGGCAAAGACAGCGAGATTGTCGTCCTCCTTCCCCTTCTTTCCGTGCCGGACTCGGGCGTTCTCGACGCCATCGTCATCCTCACCTACACCACCGCCGCCTCATCGCGTCACGCGTCAGCCAAGAAGCGGATGCTGAAACAACCCATCCACCTCCGCACAGCCCTTCCCCTCGGCGTCAACGTCCAGGACTTTTTCCGCACCTCCTGTCTCTTTAGCAAATTCACCATCTCCGCCGGTGGTGGGGGCAGCATCCGTCTCCGACCGGTCGCCATGGTGCACGACGAGGGCCACGATGGATCGTTCACGATCGACTCGAGCGGCTCAAAGCGCGAAGTGACAGTAACACCAAGGCAGCCGGCGACGTATTTGTTCCGCATCGCCAAGAGTGGAGGCGGGAAAGGGAGGTTGAGGTTGGAGGTGGAGTATCGGGCGCTGCAGGATGATGCGGTGGCTGCTGCGGTGCGTGCACTACACATTGTGGTGCGAGGGACAGGGTTGAAAGAGATGAGGCTGTTGGAGGAGGCGCTGGTGGAATATGTGCGGGAGAGGTTGGATTTGCCGGCGTACTCGATCACGGGGCAGGTGAGGACGGGTGTATTGGACGAGGGTTGGTGGCGAAGAGAGAGACGGTCTTGGGGTCCATCGTCGCTGGGACTGGACGAGGTGCTCGGCTTGGTACAGTCCGCGCTGGATGCGATTCCCACTTCTCAGGAAAAGGGGGAGGAGGTGTGGCAAAAGCTGACGATCCCCGTCGACGTGCCCACCATCGACTATGTCAATGCCGTCACGCTGAGCGTCGCCTCGCCTGCCACCATCGGCAGTACAGACCCCACACCCAGCGAGCTAGCGTCGCTGATCGTGGGACAACCCGTCGAGCTCACCGTCTCGATCCGGACATCCACCCTCTGGTCCAACGCGTCCACCGATGAGGAGGAGTCGATGCTGTACGACGTCCTGCCCGATTTCGACTCCTGGCTGGTCGACGGGTCCAAGCGCGGCACCTTCCCTCTCGCCACTACGAAGCAAGCCTCGCTAAGCACGCTCAGAGAGGACGCGACGTTCAGCGTCACGCTGACGATCGTGCCGCTGAGAACGGGCGAATTGGCCCTGCCAAGCGTGCAGGTCAGACCGCTGTCGTCCGTCGTGCCCCAACCAGATGGGAGGGCAAGGACGTGCGAGACGTACGTCACGAACGCAGCGCAACGGGTCACTGTGGTACCCGCCAAGGGGGTCAAAGCGTTCTTCGTGCCGATGGGCGGCAAGCGGTGGTCCATGCCACCCGGAGCCGGCCTCGAGGGCGGACAGAGCATCGATGTTGGTCGCCAACGGTACCCTTGGCCCAGTCAACAGCTGCACGCTGCCTAACTTTTCGCTCACACCACATCGTCGAATTCAAAGACTTTGTTCATGTGTGATATTCCCCGTGTGTGCGTATTCACCAAAACCCATCATCCTCTTCTCCACCGCCTTTGCCCTTGGAGCTATTGACCACTTGACTGCGATACATCGCCTCGATCTGTTCTGGACTGGTGCTTTCCTCTGCGGTCTTATCATCCCTAATCCTGATAAACCGCGGGAAGCGCAAACTGATCCCCCTCGCCTCGATCAATCCCTTGGCAGCCGTATACACCGGGCTCAAACTCAAATCCGCCGTCAACACCTCCCATACCACCCTCGCTTCGAAGTACACATCCGGTTTCGCCTCGCCCACATCGTAGTATCCCTTCTTGCCGCTGATCTCCAACTCCTTGAGCGTCTTATAGTGCGATTCGAGATCGACCTCGGTGAAACCCGTACCGATCTTACAGATGGTCTGATAAGTTTCGCTGTCTGCATCGTAGCAAGCGAGAAGGAAGGCGCCGTAGACGTTGGTGCGCTTGCCCTTGCCGTAGTAGCCGCCGATGACGACGAGGTCTAGGGAATCGCCCGTTCCCGCCAGGTAGTCTTTTTTCAGCTTGAGCCAGTTCATACTTCTTCGGGATGGTTCGTACGTCGAATCGGGCCCAGAGAGCATCTTGACCATCAACCCCTCGGTGCCTTCCTTGACGGACTTGTCGAGGAACACAGAGATTTCTTCGACGGAGTTGCAGTCCTCCGATCGGGCATAGTCGAATTCGTCTTCGACCGGGTGGAAGTGCTCCCGCAGCAGCGTGCGACGTTCTGCAAGGGAAAGCGAGAGAAGCGGCTCGCCGTTGAGATAGAGTAGATCAAACCCGAACAGTTTGACCTTCACGGTGATGTCCGATGCTTTGACGTCCTTGCGTTTGCGCCGGGAGAGCTCTTGGAATGGCAACAGTTTTGCTGGCTCCACCGTTCCGTCCGGTAAAGTTTCCGCCGCCTTCCACGCCGCCGCCTCCGCATCTAGCACGAACGACTTGACGGTGGAATTGATGCATCGAGGGATTTGCTCGACAAGGTCCGGATACTTGACAGACATGTTCTCCGAGTTGCGTGAGAAGACGGCGAGCTTGCCATCCGGTAGCAGATGCACCTGGGCGCGCTCGCCATCGTACTTGTACTCGCACGTGAAGGGTTTCCCTTCGAACCGGTCGAGCACTTCGGAGATCGCCTTGGTGGGTTTCGCTAACATCGGCTTCAGTGGGACACCTGGGGTGAGCTTGCATGCTTCGCGCAGACCTTCCACTCCATCTCTGAGGAGCGCTGGGATGACGAGGTCGTACGAGGGGAGTTCCGAGTAGACGGCTTTGACCAGCTCGGTACCCTCCTCGAGCTTCTTGGCCAGAGCTTCTTGGGAGAGCTTCGAGATGAATTTGCCGAGTTTGGAGATGACCACCGCGCGCGCGAGCGAGACCAGCACCGAGCGTTCTGCCAGACCGATCCGCAGCTTGCCCTCCAAACTGCGGATGAGGAACTTGGGTTCTTCACCCTGGCATGACGCGAGGAGCTTCTTGATCATGCCGATCTTTCGATCTTGCGACTTGTTGCCGCTCACCGCCGCGATCTCCTTCAACTGCTTGAACACCGATGGAACCTTGAGGCTCGAGACCTTGAACATGGTCGGTTGGTTCTTCTTCGAGTTGAGCGCTACTAGGCCGAGATCTCCTTGCGCCTCGAGGTCCTTCTTGATCCGGGCAACTTCGCGGCCCGTGGACTGGGCGATGGCTTTGACGAGGAGAGATTCGCCGATACCGAGCTCGAGCCCTTCATAGTCCGGGCAGAGTCGGTTGATGCACAGATAGACCACTTGAAGCAAATTATCGGGCGATCGGCGGATGACGCGGACGAGAAATTGGGTGAGGATCTCGGTGATCTCGAGCCGCTTGGTGGTGGCTTGGATATCGGCGAAGGCCGAGGCGAGCGCGGCGTAGGGGACTGGCTCACCTTCTTTCCATGCGACCTTGCCCTCGTTGACCGAAGAAGGCTTTTGGAAGATCGCCGCGAGCTTCTTGGCGCCTTTCTGCTCTTCCTCTTCGATTGCTTCTTCTTCGTGTTCGTCCTCGTCCTCAACATTGTCAGGAACGTGCTCGCTGGCCGAGTCAGAATCGCTTTCTGTTGCGTCTGCTTTGGATTTGGAGGAGGAGATGATGCCCTTGTTGGCAGTTACACTGGTCTTGGGTGTTGGCTTTGCGAAGATGGATGCGACCTTGCTGGTGGATGCTGCGGCAGGTGCTGGCTCTCTCTTGACTGGGGCTGCAGTCAGAACAGGCTCGTCGTCATCCTCGTCATCCGACTCGATGATGCGTCGCTTCTTTCTCTCCGGCGCAGCAGCGCTTCCATTGCCATTGCTAGCAGACGCATCACGCTTTGAAGATGAGGCGGCGACAGGTCCAGCGTCCTCTTGCGACAGGGGCGGCGCAGCAGTCGTTGCATTTGTTGAAGACTCCTTGAGAGCCGGCTTGGGCGTCTTGGGAGCGAAAGCAGACTTGATGTCCTGCTGACGTGACCGTGAAGATCCTTCTGCGGCTGCTCCGTTGGCACCGTTGCTGCCTCCACCGAAATATTTGGCAAGCTTTGGCTGTTCCGTCATGGCTGCGCTGAGTCGTATGGATCGATAATCGTTTGAACAGCCAGAGTGTAGGCTCGGAGTGGCCGAGGGGTTGCTGTCAGGATGATGTCGGAGAGAGCGAGGTGATCCGGAACTGAGCAGCGAAGCTTAGGGAGTCACCAGCTTGTGAATCAGCTTTTGGAAAAAGGCCCACTCGCGTGTCTTGAACCAACACTCGGACGGCGCGCGTTTGTGCGTCAGACTTTCCTCAAAGCGCGTCAAGTCCATTTACGCCATGTTGAGGACCCCTTCCCCTGACCGCTGAGCTTTGACAGAAAAAAGCACACAAGGACGCGGCGTCGTCGGATCAAGAGCAACATCATGAACACAGTGAAACGGTTTCTTGAGCAGGAGTCTTTGGCGACGATCTGTCTGACTGTAGCTCGCTCTGAGGAACGCAGAATCTTTCTTTCCTGGATCTGTTCGGAAGGCCTTGCGCGTGCCATGATCATATCATGCGTCTGCACCACAATGCCATCAAGCGTACATGGTCCACATGATCCATAGATGCAGGCGTCTCCTGGACTGAACAGCATGTATTACTGTTGGGCACAGGAAGATCACTGAGGAAGGTCTGTTGTGACGGTCTCGGCGTCTTGTATTTGACAGTCCGATGTGTGACCCGACGAAGGAAGAATTGGCGGTGGCCCGCTTGGCGGGTCAGCGTGCAAAGTCGAGCAGACAGAGGATGGAGATGGCGCGTGCTCAAGTTGCGGAGCGCGGCGCCGCATCTGACTCTGACTGCTTCCGGCAGCGCGAAGAGAAGCTGCATCGTGCGGTCTTGCAAAATCCAAAATGGCCCCTCTTGCATCAAAATTGGCAATAAAAAAACAGCAGCAGCTGACAGACAGACAGGTCTCGGAGCTCAGCCTGCCCCGCCCAGTCTGCCAGCCAGCCAACTTGAATTCCATCCATGCACAAGCGCGCACAGCTCAGACTGCGACGAGCTTTGGGCATCAGATCGCATTCCATCGATCCACAGTCGTCCATTCATCAGGGTCTCGTTTCGTTTCAATCCTCGTGCTTCCTAGCTTCGTCGCCTTCGCCTTCCAACCTTAACCGTATCCTTCTCATCCGCAGGCTGTAACGACCTCTTCTGCTCCTCATCTCACGATCTCGCTCACCTCCTACAGCTCCCGGCCTTCGCATCTCGCTCGCCGTCGCGCATCCAGCATCAAGCGTCTCCACGCGACCCAACCAGGACTTTGTGCGCATCATCGCGAGTCTTCGCTACGCATCGAGCATCGTCTGCCAAACGGAACCCTCGCCACTGTTCGCGCCAGATCCATCGGCTCGCTGCTCTTCTCACCACGCGGCTCCTCCTCTCAAGACATTGCAGCCCACTTGCTTGTCTTCGACTTCATTAGCCTGAGCCGCTTTCTCGCATCATTTGCCCCTTGCGTTTCGGACAAAGGGGAACCCTCGTACAAGGACTTGCCTCTCTACATCATTGCACACGCATACAACAACGTGCCATCCATGCCGTCCTACTCCCACAACCAACCATAGGAGACTTTTCGATCTCTCATCTCTCTTGACTGCTTCGCGCCTCACGCTCATCTAGCCTGTCACCAAGCTCAAATACAGCACAAAGGCTCAAAACGATTCCACTGGGCCTTTGCTGCCCTACTGTTCGCCCCCTCGTCACCCTGTTCCCCTAGCGGCCCTCACCATACCATCGCCGCAACATGCATCCTCGACAGCCCAGCGGTCCCGGTTCCACCGATGCCATGGAGATCTACGATCGTATGCACACTCCCAAACACGAGCATGACTCTTCCGACACCTCCACTGCTGCTTTTTTATCCGTCGATGAACAGCACCAGACGCTCACCAGCGTGCCCGAAGACTCGCAGCTCGACACTCGATTGCCTCCAGCAGCAAACGCCTCGGCATTTGATGCAAGCACGTCGCAGACACCACCGCGCTCTTCACAGCATGGGAGTCCAGGCGGGCGACGCGTAGACAAGCTTGCCACCTCGTCCTACGGCCTCGTTCAACCAGGTGGGCGCCCAGATGCTTCAGCTAGCAAGTCCTCCGATGTTTCGAAACCGCTTCCAGGCCTGCCAGGTGGGCCCACCAATGCCGAACAGAGCTTCCTCCCTGCTACCAGCAGCCGGCTTGCATCGTCTTCTCTCGGTCAGTCTTCTTCGGTCATGGACAGCTTGGTGGACCACCGCGCACCAGCCGTCGAGAATCTCCCACCTCAGCACATCCCGCGCCCCATCGGAGGCTCGAGCGCGTCAGCCTCGCCAATGCGCACCCCACCCAGACAGGCCGCCTACGCAGGTGCACCGCCAGGTGTTGAGCCGCTGACCATGCCCACGTCCATCTCCGTTGGCCCCTTCTCTCCGCCCGACGCCGACCCGCAGCGATCCATGATGGACAGCAATCGCAACAGCATCGAGGACATCCGCCGCAACCACGCAGCCAGAGCAGCAAAGCGCCAGTCGCACAACCCGGTCCCGCTCGACTATCAACCCAGCAACGGACTTGTCCCCGACGCCGCTTTTACTCCCATCCGTGGGCATGGACAGTACTCGAGCGAGGCCGCCTCCGTCGATCAGGCACAACGAAATCGCAGGGCCATGACGGTCGATGCTGCGCGTCCTGCCAGCGTCATTGACAATCGCGCTGCACGCATAGAGGCTGTCCAACGTCACCAGCAGCACTCGCGCGTCGCCGAAGGTAGCAGCGACGCCTTCGATGCTGCAGACACCTTGGGTTCTTCGTCCAGGGACACACACATCGACCGAGCATCGCAGCAGCAACTGCAACTTCGTGCTGCGAGGGAACAACAACTTGAACAGCACCAGCAACAACAGAAGCAGCAGCAGCAAATCCTTCGTGATCAGGAACGCGAGAGAGAGCATGACCGTCAACGAGAGCGGGACAGGCTCAGAGAGAAGGAGCGTGAACGCGAACGAGACAAGGAAAAAGAGCGTAGCGACAGGGACCGCGATCGCGAACGACGCAGTCGCCGTATGCTCGGTGACTACGCGCTCGGCAAGACGCTTGGTGCTGGAAGCATGGGCAAGGTCAAGCTCGGTGTCAAGATGGGCAACGGCGAGAAGGTGGCCATCAAGATCATTCCTCGTCACACTTCCATGGCCGCTGCTCACTCGCGCAGCAATGTGGACGAGAATGGAAAGCCGCAGCCGCCACAGCCCACTCCGACCGCCTCCTTCCTGGCCAAAGCAGCCGCCAAGGACCAGTCCAAAGAGATCCGCACCATCCGAGAAGGCTCTCTGCAGATCCTGCTTCATCACCCGTACGTCTGCGGCATGCGCGAGATGATCATCCACACCAATCACTACTATATGGTCTTTGAGTACGTCAACGGCGGTCAGATGCTCGACTACATCATCAGCCACGGCCGCCTCCGGGAACGAAGTGCACGAAAGTTCGCCCGACAGATCGGTAGCGCTCTCGAATACTGTCATCGTAACAGTATCGTTCATCGCGACCTCAAGATCGAAAACATCCTCATCTCCAAGACTGGAAACATCAAGATCATCGACTTTGGTCTCAGCAACCTCTTCTCGCCTCACTCGCATCTTTCCACCTTCTGCGGCTCGCTCTACTTTGCTGCACCCGAGCTGCTCAACGCCAAAGTCTACACGGGTCCCGAGGTCGATGTCTGGTCCTTTGGTATCGTGCTCTACGTCCTCGTGTGTGGTAAGGTGCCCTTCGATGATCAGAGCATGCCCGCTCTGCACGCAAAGATCAAACGCGGACAGGTCGAGTACCCAGCATGGCTCAGCGGCGAGTGCAAGCACATTCTATCACGCATGCTTGTCACCAACCCGGCCAACCGTGCCACTCTCGCTGAGATATTGGCCCACCCCTGGATGGTCAAAGGCTACGAGGGTGCTCCTGACCCGCACTTGCCGGATCGCACGCCGCTTCGACCCAACAACATCGATCCGGAAGTCATCAAGGGCATGACCGGCTTCGAATTCGGCACACCGGAGGCAATCACTGCCAAGCTCATGGAGGTGCTCACCAGCGAGCCCTACCAGACTTCGCTATACCACTGGGAGATCAAGAACCTGCCCGCCACCTTCCACGGTCTCAGTGCAGCTGGTCACAGTGGCTCGTCCGTCGATTCGTCCGGCCTCAACAGGCTCTCGACTCGTGGTAGCATCACAGGCACAGACACGGTCAAGTCCAAGACGGCATCCAAACGCTTCTCTGGCATCGATTTCTACAAAAAGAAGCTCACCAGCAACCCTCTGGCAGCTGCATTCGGAAGCAAGGACGATTCGTCGCTGAACTCGGCCAACGGAAGCTCCAACGGTCTGGGTGCAGGGACGGGTCTGATGCCGTTTGGCAAGGAGCCACTGGACCCGACACGCGGTTTCCACCCGCTCATCTCGATCTACTTCCTCGTCAAGGAAAAGATGGAGCGAGAGCGTCTCTACGGCCACTCGTTCTTTGCCTCGTCCAATCTGTCGCTCAATGGTCCTCCTGCCCCGCCAGCCGGTGTGCGTGCTGGCGTGGACACGGGCTCTCGCGCAGCCATGGCTGGTGCGATGCCCACCGCCGCCGACATTCCGCAGGAAGCGCTTCGCGTGCCCGAGGCACCGCACGTCTCCCACCGAGCCTACGATCGTCAGGACCCAGCCCTCGTCGCTCCTGCGCCGCCTCGCCCGGCAGCATCGATGATGCCCGTCCCCTCATCGCCGACGCCCGTCTTCGAGTCGCGGGAGAAGTCCAGACCGACGGGAATCATGGCCGGACCGCCGCGAGCCCGAGCCAACGCAGAGGAGATGGAAGCTGCTTTGCGCGAGAAGGGCCTGCCTTCGCCCAACGAAGCTGCCTTTGCTCCCAGCATCAGCGGTGTCGCGCAAGCACCCACGGCGAGCACCATTGGAAAGCGTTCCTCGTTCGCCATGGCACCTGCGGCTGAGCCTTTCGCGGCTCAGAACAACCGCCACTCGATGATGACCCCCGACACGAGCATGGCGATTGCCAACGACCACAAGAGGAGTGTCAGTCTCACCGCTCGTCGACCGGGAGCGGGTCGCACAGCTGAGAGCGCTGCCTCAGGCGCGGCTAGCGTCGAGAACAAGCGGATGTCGATGATCAACCCGTCGCGCGCCGACAAGCGAGCCTCGTACATGCCCTCATCATCCGCAGCCAATGCCGACGTGGCCGAAACTCCCGCTGCCGCCAACACGAGCTCGACGCTGGGCTATGGTGCGACGCTCGCCCGTCGCTTCAGCATGCTCATGAGCCGCTCTCCATCGTCGCCGCTCGACGCTGATGTCAAGGAGCGCAAGAAGCAGAGCCGCATGAGCATGCCCTTCGGCGGTCTTCAGCCTCAGCCGCAGCGACGAGCCAGCGCGCACAACGCTCTCAGCGGCGTGGAGGAAGCTGACAACGGACCGGAAGGCGATGCGTACGATTACGACGAGACGGCAGAGGAGAGCCTGGCGGTGCAGGACGACGACGTTCCGCTCAACAACGGCACCAAGGTGCGTCGATCGGGCACGTTGGGCGACATGCCTCCTTCTCGAGCTGGTGCTCGACATACGCGGGAAGTCTCTTTGGGTGCCGTGTCGGTCGGACGAGCTGCGGGGCTGTCGATGTCACCCAAGTCGTCCGGGACCGCTCGTGGGAACAGGGGCATGTCCATGTCGACCAGCGCCCCGCTCGACAAGATGTTCGAAGACGAGGCTGCTGGCGGGCAAGGTGAGCAGCCCGCGCTGGAGCAGCAGGTGAGTCCGAGCAACCCGAGCGGCGGCTGGGTCGGTCCCACGACGCCAGGACAGGCCGAGGTGCTCCCCGCTCTCACCATGCGACGTCGCTTCGGGGGTGCCATGTCCCCCGGAGGAGGATCGCAGAACGGCGCCAGCGAGAACGGTTCCAAACCCATCTTCCTCAAAGGCCTCTTCAGCGTTCAGACGACCTCGACGAAACCGCGAACGGTGATCCATGCATCGCTCGTTAAGGTGCTGGACCGCATCGGCGTGCAGTACCGCGAGATCCGGGGTGGATACGAATGCGTCCATCTGCCGAGCCTCGACTTCTCAGGGTCGGACTCGATGGGTCGCGGCAACGCGCGCATTCCGCTCGAGGCGATGGCTGCTGCTGCCGCTGCGGAGGCGGAGGCATCGGGTCAATCGCCCACTTCGGAAGACGGTCGACAGCCAAAACGCAAGCCGAGTCGGTTGTCTTTCGTGGCTGGCAAGAGCAAGGATCGTGCTGGCACGGGTCGCAGAGACGGGTCTGTGACGGACAACATCGGCGCCGTCCCCGCTGGTACGGTTCGAAGTCGCACACCCTCCCTCACGAGCAATGTTGCGTTGGCAAACGCCGCCCAGGCCGGTGGGGAGAGCACATCGTCCAAACCGTCGCTGCTCACCTCGCCGCGTCAAGGGGCCGATTCGGTGGGCGCCGGTTCCCACCTTCCGCCCTCGGGATCGCGCGATTCCAACCTCATGCTCGACACCATCGAAGGTTCTGCTCAGGTAGGAGCGGCGGGGGCAAAGACCATGAACGCAGCCAACGCCACCGAGCTCGCTGTTCGCTTCGAGATATTTGTCGTCAAGGTACCCCTGCTGCTCGGCGTCAATGGGCTGCAGTTCAGAAGGGTCGGTGGCAACCCGTGGCAGTATCAGATGCTGGCCAAGCGCATCCTGCAGGAGTTGAAGTTGTAGTGTCGTTGAAGAAGACGAGGATAAGCAAAATGATCTTTTTGGTATGTTGAACGGTGTGAGTGTGTGAGTTGAGGAGGAAGGGTCCGGTTTGAAAGCCGATGCGGGGTCGCGCGGTCGAGCCAAGCTGTGAGGGTGCGGTGAATTTCCGGCTTCTCGGGCTGATGGACCCCGCGTTTTCAATACGAGTCACGCTTGCCTTGCACATCTTCGTTGCTTGAGAACACTCGTCAGTCATCTCACCACAAGCAAGCGCTTTCACACAAAAGGACTGGACGTTCCACAGCTGTCATCACCAGAGATCGGCATTGAAGACATTAGCGGCGTGATACGGATTAGCGCCTCGCTTTTGACGACCGGCAATCCACGATCAGGCGAGCTCGAGTAAGGTTCGCTCATGCAAGGAGGGCTCGTTCTACCACCTCACCACAAAGCATAGAGCCAAGAATCATGCTGCCGAGGATACGAGCCGTTGGCGGCCTCAGGGTTCACCTTGCTGTCCCCGCTACGCAAAGGTCCGGCCCTAGCTCATCGGTCCTTGCACAAATCAGCATCACAACTCGCCTCGCACCTTGCCCACGAACGCTATCCACAGCAGCACGCTCATCACGGCTCTCCCCAACACTCAACCTCACCCATCTCACAGCTTCTCGACCACCACACCGCCCCTCTTATCGCCACCACAGCACCAACTCCACTCAGGGCTCGTACCACACGCCCTCCTCGGCAACCCAAACGCTCACCTCTTTACCCTCCATCTCTCCACGGTCGCTGGTGAAATACCTTGACTCGTACGTTGTTGGCCAGACTCGGGCGAAAAAAGTGCTCGCTGTGGGGGTGTGGAACCACTACTTGCGCGTGGCGTCCAACGAGCGGGTGAAAGAGGAGGCCGAAACCGAATCTTCACCTCCCTCCCCTTCCTCTTCCTCCCCCTTCGAATCGTCAGCGAGCTCGCCAGGTGAGGAAGGGAGGAAACTACGACTGGGCAAGTACACCCCCTCCAGCCCGGCAGACGCAGAGGCAACCCAACGCTCGCACGTCATCTCCACAGAACGCAGTGCGGAACGTGCGCGAGATCCGCACGGCGAAGCGACACGCTCGCTGATGTTTGGTCGCAGCGAGCGCGAGTGGCTCCTCAACGCCCCCGAGATCAAGTTTGGGGACAAACCACGACGCGTATCGGCCAAGACGCCAGCCGAACAGGCCGAGACGGCCAAATGGTCTGCCGAGACGGCGCGCATCGGCGTGTTCGGCGTCGATCCGGACGAGGTATCCTACTTCTCGTCGAACCAGGGGACGCAGCCGAAGCAGAGCGAGGGGGAGGAGTTGAAGTGGACGACGCCAGCGACTGAGGAGCGTGCCAAAGCCGATGTCGAGCGACACACTTCCGCGGTCCATCCGTTTCCCTCCCCACCGCAGTCAGCACCCTTGCCAGCGGGAGAGGGAGGTATCCTCGCTAGCAACCCGGGGAATCTGCCCTTTTTTGAAAAGTCCAACATCCTTCTCCTGGGCCCGTCCGGGTCCGGTAAAACCCTTCTGCTGCGCACGCTCGCCCAGGCACTCGACGTGCCGTTCGTCCATGTCGACGCGACACCCCTCACCATGGCGGGGTACGTAGGCGACGATGTGGAGAGCATCATCCATCGGCTGCTCGTCGAGTCCAATTGGGATGTCGCTCGTGCTCAACGGGGGATCGTGTGCATCGACGAGATTGATAAGCTCAAAAAGACGGGCAAGGGAGGGGCGGGGAAGGATGTGGGTGGTGAGGGTGTGCAGCAGGCGCTACTGCGGTTGTTGGAAGGGACGGTGGTGGGCGTTCCCAACAAGGCGGGTGCCAGCAACAAAGCAGCCAAAGGCTCCACGCAGGCTCAAGCGCAGCAGTCTCCCGAAGGAGGCGAGTTGGGTGCGTGGTATGCGCATCGCAAACGCGCTACGCAGCAAGGCGAACAACCGGCCACATTCAACGTCGACACGTCCTCCATCCTCTTTGTCCTCTCCGGCGCATTTGTCGGCATCGACGACGTCATCCGCACCCGTCTATCTCCCAAAGCAGAGACCGAGGCGAAATGGTCGCAAACGGATCTCCTCTCGCGACTCGAACCGACCGACCTCGAATCGTACGGTATGATCCCCGAATTCATCGGTCGTCTCCCCGTCTCCGTGGTCCTCAACCCACTCACCTTCCACGACCTCGTCCGCGTCATGACCGAACCGCGCAACAGCCTCGTCGACCAATACACCTCTCTGTTCGCCCTCAACGGCATCCAGCTGCACATGTCGAGCGGGGCCATCGAGGAAGTCGTGCACCGCGCCATGGGAAATGGTGGCGGAGGCGCGAGGAGTTTGCGGCGGATCATGGAGGAGGTATTGCTGGACGCGTTTTACGAGAGTTACGGTGGCGAGAGTGTCAAGTACATCTTGGTGGGGAGGGAGATGGTGAGGGATGCGAAGGTCGGGCTGTTCAGTCGGGGACAGAGGTTCGAGTTTGAGGCGAGGGTGAGGGGGGAGGCGGAGGAGTGGGAGGCGGAGCAGGCGAGGAAGGGCGCGGACGAGAAGGTGGATGGCGGGTCGAAGGGCAAGAGTGGGGAGATGAAGGGTAAGGGAAAGGGTGGTGATGTGGAAGTGGACGCTACGAGGGCAGACAAGGCAAGGCTCAAAGCGAGAGCACTTATACGATCGAGGTTGAGGCGCACCAATCGCCTCGTCGACCCAGTCATCTACATCTGATCATCACAGGCAATCACATCTTCACCGATCACATCCAACGCTGTCTGACATGCACACGTTTGACGTTCGCTTGCTCTATTCCATTCCGGATCGTCGCCTCGCTCACCAAAAGCTGTCCCCCTTGGACGGTCGCAGATCGAAGAGCACCAATTCAGCATCCTTCCCGCCCGTATTCTTCAACACCAGCCCATCGCCCACCTTGCCCTCCTTGACATACGCACCATCTCCCTCCTTCAGCACGTACTCCTTGCCCCTACCATCCTCAAAACTCACCTGCGCCTCTCCCTTGATACCCATCTCCTTGAACTCGGGATCCTTGTACCCCGATCGCTGAGCTAGGTGGATGTACATCCACCTCTCGTCGCCCTCCTTCGCTGCGGAGTCTGCTCCAATAACGTGGGTCACCTCCTTTCCGGGGCTGACGATGGCGCTTCGCGTCACGAGCGTCGAATGGGACGGAATGGGTGTCCCCTCTGGTAGCAAACCCGTCTTCTTCTGGTCTTCGGAACTAAACGTGCTGATGGGCTTGATCAAGGTCTTCCACGCATCCCTCTTGCTCTCGTCGCTCGCATGCGTGGTATAGTACCTTGGAGCTAAACCGCTCACATCGGGAGTATACCAGATTTGCAAGAAATGCACTTCGCCTTTACCACCGTTCTTCTCGCTATGCCTGATACCTGTGCCGGCAGAGGTGAATTGTACGTCGCCCCGACGGAGGATCTCGGTGTTGCCCATACTGTCCTTGTGCTCGAGCGCACCGTCGAGGACCAGGGAGAAGATCTCCGCTTCCCGGTGAGGGTGCGTCCCGAAACCGGTTCCGGCCGCGACGCGGTCTTCGTTGATGACACGGAGGTTCGAGAAGGACATGTGCGAGGGATCGTAGTAGTTGGCGAAGGAGAAGGTGTGGAAGGTTTTCAACCAGCCATGGTCTGCGTGACCGCGAGCGTGCCATCGACGAGGCGTGACGGAGAGCTTGGCTGCTTGGACGGCGCTCATCGTTGGTGCAGTGGTGGGGTTTGCGATGTTGAGCGTGGTGGTGCGGGTGTAGAGCAGGGCCACGAGGAGAGCTGCGATGCTGATGAGCGCGACGAACGGCGTTATACTGGTTTTGGCTTGTGCTTGTGTCGCTGATTGCGTTTGTGATTGGGACATCAAGATTGATGGTAGTCGGAAGCGATGGCTTATATGCCCTTCGAGAGAAGGCCAAGAAGGCTGCACAATGTTCGTTGACAGCGGCCTTTGAAGCATGAAATCCTCCTGTCCGTGCATCGAAGGGCAGCAACGGGGATAGCCGCGCTTTGGACAGACACGCCTAAAATCCGAAGCTTAATCCGAGAGTTCGGATTTTCGCCAACTGTGTGAGATCGTGGCTGCGATGGAGGCTGTCCTCTCGGATCATCATCCCGTTCGTACGGAGCTACGGCTTCGGTCACGGACTTTCGCACGACGATGCTGCTGAGGTTAGATACAGACACAGATAGAAATACATGACATTCGCATCAGATCGAGCCAGGGGTGACGGATCCTTCTAGCAGCTACGAGAAGCCTCTGCCTTTCTCAAGCAGCAATCATCCTTCCGTTGGCCGCTGCTGCCGCTCCCTTGTTACCCTTCTTCCTGCTCGCCGCTGCTCCGCCCTGCAGGGCAACATTCTCCTTGTCCGCCTCATCGCTCGCCGTCGTCCTGTTCGCGTTGACCGTCCTCTCCACCAGACTGGTTCCATCCCTGAACCTCGCCTTGAAGAGCACGTTGGCGTTCGTAAACAAGCCCTCCTTGAGCGAGACAACAATGAACTGACTGCCCCGGAACCGATTCCTGAACAGCTGACCGATGTGCTGTGTGTGGCTCAAATCCAGCGCCGCATCGATCTCGTCCAAGATGTACATGGGCGCAGGCTTGAACTGCAGCAGACTCATGATGAGTGACAGGGCGATCAGACTCCTCTGACCACCCGAAAGCTCGGTGAGACTTTGCTTCCACACCGTGCCCAGACGAACCTTGACCTCGAGCCCCTGCGTCAGATCCTGGTTCTCGGGCGGCTGCAGCTTGGCATAGTTGCCCGGCAGAAGCTCGCCAAAGATGGAGCCAAAGTCGGCATTGACCTTCTCCCAGGTGTTCTGAAGCGCGTCGCGCTTGTACCGGTCGAGCTCGGTGATGGTGTCCTCGATCTTGTCCTTGTCCTTGAGCACGGTGGAGAGCATCGTCTTGAGCGTCGACTCCTTCTTCTCGACACCCTCGATCATCGAGAGCACCTTGGGGTTCACTTTCTTGCGCATCCCCTGCTGCGTCTCCTCGAGCTTCTTGCATCGCTTGCGCACCTCGGTCATGTTGTGCTTGCCAAAGTCGTACACGGATCCGGCTTGGCCGAAGAAACGCTGTTCGGACTGGATCCACTCGAACTGGTTCTCGAGCTGCTGGATCAGCTTGGCGTAGCCGGCGACTTCGCCCGTCAGCTTCTCGTGGTCGTGCGTGAGCTGCTTGACCGCCAGAGCGCCGTCGGCGATCTCTTGCTTCTTGGACTTGAGCGCACTTCGCAGCGCCGCCAGCTCGTCGTCGTATCCAGACAGCGTCGCGCGCTCCTGGGTCAACTTCGCCTCGACCTTGTCTACATCGGCTTGTAGCTCCTCGAGCTTGGCTTGCATGTCGGCGAGCTCAGCTTCGACCTTCTTGATAGCACGTTCGCCGTCGCGGATCGTCTTTTCGCAGGTGGTGATCTCGGCACGCGTCTGCTCGAGCTCGAGCTCCAAGGTCCGCACCTCGCCCTGGCGCGCCTTGATGTCACCGCTTCGCTTCTGCACTTCGGCCTTCTTGCGCTTGATCTCGGCTTTGAGCTGGTCGAGCTTCGAGTCCTTGTTCTTGTCGAATTCTTCCATCTCCTTTTCGAGTCGCTTGGCCTCCTTGCCCGCGGTTTGTTGGCGCTGCTTGGCTGCGTCGATAGCCTCCTTGAGCTCGACAATCGAGGCTTTCGCCTTCTCAACTTCGCCGATGATGCGCGTTGCATTCGAGCCACTGATCTGCGACTCGAGCAATGTTACTTGATGGCGTTTGAGGTCGAGGTCACGCTTGGCCTTGGTGAATGATGCGATCTGTGCCTTGGACGACTGGATCTCTGATTCAACTTTACCGAGCTCGAGCTTGGCCTCCTTGAGCGCCCTGTCGATCTTGATGAGATCCTGCATCTTGACCAGCACGTTGCCCGAGTTGGGCTTGGAGCCACCCGACAGTGTTCCTGTAGGATCGTAGACGTCGCCATCGAGGGTCACCGACTTCATGCGCACGGCATTGTCGAAGGTGACACGTCTGGCCGTAGCTGCGTCGGCGCAGATGAGCGTGTTGCCAAAGACATACTCCATGGCCTTGCTCACGTCGTCGTCGTAGCCCACCAGCGTCAAGGCGAGGTCGACCTTGCCCGGTGCCAGCTTTTGCGCTGCGCCCACCTTCTCAGCACTTGCAACAAAGGCGCTGATCTTGTTTAGCGGGATCAGGGTGACACGCTTCCTGAGACCACCGTTCTTCAAGAGGCTGGAGCCCACCTTCTCATCCTCGACCACGACGTTGTAGAGTCGCCCACCAGCGCAAATCTCGAGCGCCGTCGAGTACTTGTGCTTGTCCTGGTCGAGCTGGATGAGCGACGCGACCAGACCCTTGACGCGCGATCGGTCAAAGTTGGGCTCGGGATCCGTGTATCGGAAGTCCATGCCGGCCAGCTTGGAGCTGAGTCCCTCCTTGCGTTCGAGCAGATCCGCAACGCGGCGGCTCCACTCGGCTTTGGACTGAAGCATCGACTTTTCCTTTTCGTCATCCCAGCCGAGCTTCTGCATGTGTGCCTCGAGCTGTTGTACCGCGGAGCGAGACGTCTCGAGCTCGTTCATGAGACCGGCAGCGTCCTTCTGCGCCTTCTTGGCGAGTGGCTCCTTCTGCTTGACTTCCTTCTCGAGATGGCCGATGCGCAGCTTGGACTGCTCGATCTCGGTGCTGGCGGCAGTTTCTTCGGCCCGTGCGGTGGCGATCTGCCCCATGTAGCCACCAGCAGAGCTCTCGCCCCCCTTGGACTTGGAGGACGAAGCCATACCGGTGAGCAAGGTCTGCAAGAGCTCGTCTTGCTTGTTGACATCAGCCACTGCGCCGTCGTAGTCGGCTTTAAGCTTGGAGAACGAGCTCGACACGTCAATGAGTTGTTCCTCCTTTTCCTTGATCGATTCGTGCAGTGCCTCGAGCGAAGCTTGATCTGCCTGCAGCTTCTTGCGCTCCTCCTCTACAGAGCCGATCTTGAGGTCGACATTGGTCTTGCGCTTGACGAGGTCGTGCTGGAGCTCTTTGCTCTGGTTGACGAGCGCCTGAAGTTTGCCGCCCTTGGTCATCTCAGCCTCCTTCTTCTTCTCGATTTGAGCGAGCTCCTTGTCGATGCTCTCGATCTGTCGCTTGAGCGCCTTGGCCTCGTCCTCGCGGTCTTGTACGTCTTGCGACTTTTGATCGACGAGCGCCTTCTTCTCTTCGTACCGAGCGCAGTTCTGCTGCCATTCGTACGCTTTGGCGAGACGTGTGAGACGATCAAGCTCCGTGCTGGCTTTCTGATACTCGAGGAACGAGCGCTTCTCCTCCCTGAGCTTGTCGAGCTTGGGTGTGATTTCCTCCTCGAGCAGTGCTGTGATCTCCTTGACCTTTTGGTCCTTCTTGGACATGGTCTTGATGGCCTTGTCCTTGCGATCCTCGAACATGCGCGTGCCTGCTGCCTCCTCGATCATGGAGAGGATTTCTGCTGGCTTCATGTTGAGCACCTTTGTGATCTTTCCCTGCATGATGAGGAAGTTGGGGTTGTTGATGTTGAGCTGCACACTCTGGAACATATTCTGCACCGCCTGTTGCGTCGCTTTGTGACCATTGATGAGGTACTTGCTGAGACCGCCCATTGCGATCTGACGCGTGACGGTGATCTGGGGGCAGTTCTCGAACGAGACGGGCGACTTGCTGCGATCGGTATTGTCAAAGACGATGGTGACCGAGGCCTTGGTGATACCTGCCTGACCACGCTTGTAGATGAGATCTTGGAGGTTGCTGGCACGGACGGCTGTGAGATTGGTGATACCGAGCACGAAGCAGATCGAGTCAAGAATGTTGGATTTGCCGGACCCATTGAGACCGGTGATGGCATTGAAGGACGCATCGAAGCCGGAGACGTGCGTGCGCACGGGGTACGACTTGAAGCCGTCGATGATGAGTTCCTCGATGCGCATCTTTGCCGCTTTCTGATGTCACTTTTCGTAGAAAGACGGTGATGTACGGGAGCAATTGGACCACGCTAATGTAGCGAGGTAGTTGTGGTGATCACGGGAGCTGTGCCGTTACGCCGTAATTGCTTTGTAGCCAATGTTGGCCGTCTTTGTGTGGGTTTAGGCGCCCGACGGTGAATGATGCTAGTTGTTTGACTGTCCTGTTCAAGCGGTTGAGGTCATGGCCTCTTGTCGATGCCTTGGTGGCGCGTTGGATCGAAGTCTGACGGGACGATGGTTGCAAGAGATGCAAGGTCGTGACGAGAGTCGGCTGAGCCAACAGAGTGTTGATCTCGACTTTTTCGAGCGCGCGACTGTGACTCTGCTCTTGAGGCCCTCAGCTGCTCTCTCCGCGAGAGACCAACACCGACACGCGCTGTTTGCTGCAGGTCGCTGGCTCGGCTGAACTGAAAGTTTAGCAACAGCACACCGCAGTCAAACGCGCGGCTCAGCTAATTTCAATCTTGTTTATTCGAGTCACGTGAGCAAAAGGGGTAATCGTCGGTCTAACAAACTTCAAAATCTCGAGAAGGCTTCGGCTGTCGACAAGTGACATCACGCAACCCGTTCAGACGGTGCCATGGCTCAATGGAGAACCGTCTTGCACTGCATATCACCCGTCAGAGCTTGAAGACACCAATCGCCTGCTGAATGCCGTCGTAGACGACAGTGTTGTCCGCTGGGACATACTGTTTGGTAATCAGCTTGATCGCTTCCTGTGCCACCACGCCGCCCATCAATGCAGTCGTGGGAGGCAAGCTTGCGTCGCCTGACCGCACGAGTTCCTGCACGCTGTGCTCGATCTTGTCCCATTCGTCCCCCTCTTCTTCAATGCCATATTTGCTGGTAGCGAGCTTCTTTGCGATGTCCAGCAACACTGACTCGTCCTTCGAGGTGTCCTGGCCCGCAGTAACATCGTGCATCTTGACATCCTTGACACTAAACTCGGCGTCGCCGGTGGGTGTGACCGACTTTTGCCTTTTCGCGGCTCGCTCGCCATCGGACGATGCTTCGAGGTCGATGCCGTTGGTGAAGTACGACTTTGGGGAGATCGAGCTCGTCGTTGATGCAGACGAAGGATGTGAGACGCCCGCGTATCGGCCGTGCTGCTCCAGGAACTGATCTGCTGCTGCCAGAGCGATGTGATGTTGGAATGTGGAAGGGTTGACTGGATCCATGAAGGCGAACATCGCGACTTCTTGATTCGGAGCCTCGTATCTCTGCCTCTGGCTGCGACCCCTGATCAACTTGAGGTATGCGGCGTGCTTGACGAACGCCTCGATCTCGTCATCAGCGATGTTACCCTCAACACCGGCCGACTTGCAAGTCTGTCCTACGAGCTCTTTGAACTGCGCCAAGTCCTGCAGCGACTTGGTCCTATACGTGTTTTGCAACTTGATATAGCCGGACGAGGTCGCCTTCATATCGGGTATCGAGCCGGACAGCGGCAGCGATTGCGTCGGTGAAGCTGCCACGAACTCGCGTAGTGCTCGCACCAGGATCCAGAAGTTGGTCGACGATGCAGTGACATTGGTGCACGCATCGTCTTTGAACATGGCTTGCACCTCGTCTGGCACGCCCCCGCCGCCAACTCCATTCGATGCGAGCGGTCGCCAGAGATGCTTGCCGAGTGCAGAGACCGCCTCGTCAAAGTTCTCTGCGTCAGGGTTGCCAGCGAGCCGCGATGCGTTGATTTGCTTGACAAAGGCATCGCGGTTGGCGGATGTGGGCAGCTTCCCCTCGTTGGCGGTCTGCCACTCGACCAGCTTCTTGATGAGGATGACAGGGAAGGGGATGTGGCTATGCTCCATGGTATCGCTTGTGTTGAGGTCGAATTGCTGGGCGAGATCGAGCAGTTCTGGGAATGGTCTTGTGATTCTGAGGTCGACCACGCTGTCCGGATGTGTCTCGATGATGCCAAGCTCCTCCAAGCTGATCTGCATCTCTGCCAGCATGCCGGCAGTGCGGACTCGGAGCAGTGGCACTTGCGGCGATGGTGGCTGCAGCGACCACAAGGCGTCCGAGAGAGCCAGGTCGAAGGATATTGACTGATTGACAGAGATGACCAAAGTGAAGCCAGCAAAGAAGCTGGGATCTGAGTGCAGGAGAGACGCAGGATTCGCAAGCTTTGCCTCCGAGGCGACGCTGGTGTTCATCTCTGTAAGAAGACGGCACATCTCTTCGGCTGCATACTTTCCCTCGCTCTCGCCGGGCTGCAGGAAGAAGTTGACGCCGAGGTCGGCGCCGTTGACGATCGCATCGTCGAGCAGAACGAAGCAGCCGATGCCTGGCAGCACCAGGTTCTTGAGAATCTGTGCTGAGAGCGCCGAGGCTCCGACGACAAGAAGTCGGGACTTCTCGAGTGACGACTGCCCCGAAGAAGCCCACAGTCGCAACTGTCTATCGTATCGTTGTGTGTGTGCGGAAGGTCGTTGGCTGGTGATGCTCGAGTCTGTTGCTTGGAGCGGGTCCACGCCTATGCTCGACATCTTGATGGAGCTATCAGCGTATCGAAGCTGTCTGCGATGGACTGCGAACTGTCAATGCTATGCGCAGAAGGTGAGCGTCGTTCTTTGAACTGAGCAGATGGTGGGGCAGGATCGAGCTCATTAGCTGAAGAGGTGGAGGCGCAGCAGCTTTTTTAGCACAGGCCACCGCGCTTCCTTCTTGAAAGCGTCCCGCCAACTTGCGTCGTTTCCTCGATTTCGACACGCGAGAACCTCGAAGTTTGCCGTGCAGGACAGGAAAGTGTTGGTCTCTCGTGAACCCTGAATTCAACAAAGTTCTGTTCTTGCTCGCTACTCTCATCATACCATGCGCTGACACAATGGCCACAAGCGCACAGCACCGAGACGCTGCCGCCAGCGCATCGTCAAGGTCCAATGCCAGCAGCTCAGCGACAGAGACTCGCAAGGTCTCCTTCCAGCAGCCGTCAGGATCAGCGCCGAGCCGGTCGTCTTCGTCAGCACACCCAACGTCCTCTTCATCAAGGTCGGCAACCGCCACATCAAGCTCTCAAGCGTACTCAGCATACTCAGGCGCGACCCGTCGCCATTCTCTGTTCGGCACAGAGGACAGAGTGGTGCTCGACATTGGCAGTCGATACTCGAAGTTGGGGTTTAGCGGCGAGCCTCGACCTCGAGCCATCGTCCCCTCGGTCAGCTTCTCTCAGCCATCGACATCGTATCTCCGTCTCGACACCTCGTCGCCCTCACTGGAGCCATACATCAGCGAAGAGACGCTGTGGGACCTGGACTTTGAGCGATGTGCCGACGATCAGCTCCGTCGAGGCAAGCGGGCGCTTTTGCTCGCCCAGCTGACCCAGCTGCTACGCAATGCTTTCACTCAGCACCTCATGGTCGATCCCAAGCAGAGAAAGGTCCTCGTCGTTGAGAATCCAATGCTGCCGAACGCGGTCAAAGAGATGCTGCTCAAGGTGCTCTTCAACAATCTGCAGGTGCCATCGGTGTCGTTCGTCCCGGCGCCATTGCTCAGCCTGTTGGCGGTGGGTAGGATCACGGGGCTCGTCCTCGAAGTCGGCTTCTTGGAGTCCACTCTAACGCCAGTCTACTACGGAAGACCATTGGAGAGCTACAGTGTCTCGAGCACACGAGCTGGCAAACGGCTGAATGCGAGGCTGCGGCTTCTGCTGTTGCGATACGGTAAATTCGTGGCTGCGCAGAACAGCCTGCAAGACTCTGCGAAACCACTTCGAGAGCGAACGCATCCGATCGATCCAGCGCTGCTTACAGATGATCGAGTCGAGCAGATCAAGGCCAAGGCGCTGTTCGTCCGCTCGAACAAAGAGGTCGTCGACGGACTCGAGGACTTGTTCGCCGATCTGGAACTCGAGTCAATGGACTCGCCAGCCGAGTCAATCAGGATTCAAGAAGGCTCGGCCGCCGAGATTCGTAAGAGATACTCGTCTTCATCGACCGCAACACCCTTTACTTTCGCGGTATCGCCGGACTCTGTTGATCCGAACGGCACGGCCTCACTCATACAGAGCATCGCGGCTCCAAGCACCGCATCGAGCTCTAGCCTGACGGCAACAGCGGCATCTACCAAGGGCCAGGTCTCGGGCGTCATTGCGATACCTGGATGGGTGCGCGAGCGAGCAGCCGAGCTTCTCTTTGAGAAAGGCGACGCCGACGATCCCGGACTGGTCGAGATGACAGTGACAGCCATATCGAAGCTGCCGATCGATCTGCGTCGTACCATGTGCGAGAACGTGTTGGTGTCAGGAGGCACAGCCATGCTTCCTGGCTTTGCGAATCGATTCCGAACACAATTCGTACTAGCGATCGAGCAGGCTGAACGACCAGGTGGACAGCTGTCGATCGAGAGACACGCGCGACGACTCAAGGCGGACCTCAAAGGTGAAGAGACGGACAGGGCAGAAGGAAAAGGCCTACACAGCTCGGTGGCTGTGCTGAACGACCCGTGGCCTGACCTATCGCAGAGCAGTAGCAGAGGCAAGAAGGGCAGCGAGGGAGGAACAGCGCCAGCATTCGCGGCGAATCTCCTGCCGTGGATGGGCGCCTCGTTGGCAGGCGCGCTGAAGACGAACGCTCTCAATGCAGTATCGCGCGAAGCTTACGATGAGGCCACCAAGCCGATTCAAGGCGAAGCAGAAACAAAGGCGGACACAGAAGAAGCCGGCAAGGAGAAAGAGAAGGGGGCAGAAAAGCAGAAAAGACCGGCGATGCCAGCGCCGAACAAACGAGGCTCGTTCGTAGGCGTAGTGGGTGGACTCGAGACAGGTGCATATGGAGGGCTCGCTGCTGTGAGTAGGCACTTGATCGGCGTGCCAGGGTCAAGCCCAGTCAAGGGGTCGGCTGCTGCGAGGTCTGCACTGGAGTCAGGTGGCAATGACTCAGAGTGATTGTGACGATGCTTTCGAGAAACGTCTGCAGAACTGGCGAATAGAGACATCACAGGCCGATCCAATAGCAGGTGTTGAGTGGAGTGAAATGCTGTGAATGGGAAATGTGATTTCGGATCCAGCCGTTGTTGCTCTTCTAATGAGCGGGAATGGCGTGAGAATGAAGTCTGATGCTGATGTTACAAGGAGGCTCGCGGAGGAGCCGATGTGCTTTTTGAAGAAACGTCGCCGTGTCGGGTCGTGCGTCTACTCGGTGATCTTGGCAAGGATCTCAGAGTCACGGATGAGCAGGTACTCGTCCTCGCCCACCTTGATCGAGTTGCCGCCCCAGCTAGGAAGGAGCACCTTGTCACCGGACTTGACCGAAGTGGGGACCACCTTGCCGTCCTTGTCAGGAGCACCGGGGCCAGTGGCGATGACGCTGGCCTCAGGAAGGGGCGACGAGGCGGCAGACGAGGGAATGAAAAGACCGGACGAGGTCTTGGTCTCGGGCTTGAAGCGCTGGACAAGGACGCGGTCGAGCAGCGGGACGACCGACTTGATGGAGCGAATGGTAGACTGGGTGGCCTATTGTACCAGAGAATGAGTAATACGAGCCGATGTAGACGCAGCGTAGGAGTGTGTCGGATGATGCGACGAGACGGGTTGGTGTGGAATCGGAAGAGAAGTGAGTCAGAGCTATCATTCTGAAGGCATTGCCATTTAGCGAGGTCTCTGCTCCCCGGCCATACGAAAGCGAGGACGGCGCTAGGCGCGCCGCTATTGATCAGACTACGTACCATTGTGAAAGCTGGTATTGACGAGGGATCGAGGAGAATGGGTGACGAAGTGAGAAGATGGTGAGGGTGATCTGGCTTGGATCCAGAAGAAAGCGACACACCGTATTGGGCTGGCTCACTCGGCTCAAAAAACAAGCTCGGAACCCGGAAAGTACTCGCCGCCGTCCTCGCAAGACAGCTTCACCTCTCTGATGGCTACGCACGACTCGCGGGAACAACTGAGGTCTATGTTGCTCGCGGAGCCAGTATGGATTTGCAGAGAATAAGGCTAAGGTGCTGTCCATGATGCGTTGGGGTGGGACAGCATCTGCATCGCCAGTCTGGAAGCTTCGAGAGCTAGAAGAAGTTGGTCTCAAGGGTGCAACAGCAACACGCTGTCCGCTAAGCCCGCCGCTGTAGCTTTTGCGGAGAAGGCTCAGATCGGGCCAAACCGTGGAAATTTCTGTGGCTCAGCACCCAGTCAAATTGAGTAATCCTTCTCTCGGTGAAAGGCCGGCGAAAAAGCAAGGAGAAGCTTGAGGAACAAACCCGAAAACGCTTTCTTCTTCTCTTCTCAAAATTCAAAATTGTGCCAATCGGGAGAGCAGAGGACGAGGATCACCCCTTGTGCTGCGCTCTGTCAAGAGTTGAGCTGACCCTCATCGGGGTGAGAGCGCGGCCCTTTCCGAGAGAAAGAGAGAGAGAGAGAGAGAGAGAGAGCGTTGGCTGAGTGGAAGAAAGTCCATCACTTCGGAAGCAGCGAGCACCGGCTAGAAGAGGGCAAAAAGTCAATTCTTCCAAGGCCAGCCACAGAGCAACCCAGATCTTCTGGAGTGGATAGAGTTGCTCACCCCGCTCAGCTTCAATCTCGATCCTTCCCTTTCCTCACCCTCATCCGTATCCTCACAACCCTCTTTTCCTTCGTCCTTCATCTTCGACTCTTCGCTGTCGTCGATAATCACTGCCAAGGAGGATCACTTTCGACCGTCATACACCCACCCTCACAGTCTTGCCCGCCATGTCTCTTCTCCGCAACGCCGCTACCCCGGCCCGCAAGGCCGCTTCCGCTCAGGGCCGCAGCTTCTCCACATCTCTCGTCAAGAACGCACACAAGGAGGTCAAGTTCAGCAACGATGGTCGCGCCGCCATGCTCAACGGTGTCAACCTCCTCGCCAATGCTGTCTCGGTCACCCTCGGCCCCAAGGGCCGTAACGTCATTATCGAGCAGCCCTTCGGTGGTCCCAAGATCACCAAGGACGGTGTCACCGTAGCCAAGTCCATCACCCTCAAGGACAAGTTCGAGAACCTCGGCGCTCGTCTCGTCCAGGACGTTGCCAACAAGACCAACGAGGTTGCCGGTGACGGTACCACCACTGCCACCGTCCTCGCCCGTGCCATCTACGCCGAGGGTGTCAAGAACGTCGCTGCCGGCTGCAACCCTATGGACCTCCGACGTGGTGTTCAGGCCGGTGTGGACGCTGTCATCAAGTTCCTCGAGACCAACAAGCGTGCCGTAACCACCTCGGCTGAGATCGCTCAGGTCGCCACCATCTCGGCCAACGGCGACAAGCACGTCGGTCAGCTCATTGCCACCGCCATGGAGAAGGTCGGTAAGGAGGGCGTCATCACTGTCAAGGAGGGCAAGACCCTCGAGGACGAGATCGAGATCACCGAGGGCATGCGCTTCGACCGCGGCTACATCTCGCCCTACTTCATCACCGACGTCAAGACCGCCAAGGTCGAGTTCGAGAAGCCCCTCATCCTTCTCTCCGAGAAGAAGATCTCGGCTCTCCAGGACATCCTTCCCTCGCTCGAGGCCGCGGCTCAGGCCCGTCGTCCTCTGCTCATCATTGCCGAGGACATTGACGGCGAGGCCCTCGCTGCCTGCATTCTCAACAAGCTCCGTGGTCAGCTTCAGGTCGCTGCCGTCAAGGCTCCCGGCTTCGGTGACAACCGCAAGAGCATCCTTGGCGATCTCGGCATCCTCACTGGCGCTCAGGTCTTCTCGGACGAGCTCGAGACCAAGCTCGACCGTGCTACCCCCGAGATGCTCGGCACCACCGGCGCTGTCACCATCACCAAGGAGGACACCATCTTCCTCAACGGCGAGGGCGACAAGGACCGCCTCCAGCAGCGATGCGAGCAGATCCGCTCTGCCATCAACGACCCTTCCACCTCCGAGTACGACCGAACCAAGCTCCAGGAGCGTCTCGCCAAGCTTTCTGGCGGTGTTGCTGTCATCAAGGTCGGCGGCTCCTCCGAAGTCGAGGTCGGTGAGAAGAAGGACCGATACGACGACGCTCTCAACGCTACCCGCGCCGCCGTCGAGGCCGGTGTGCTCCCCGGCGGTGGTGTTGCGCTCCTCAAGGCTTCGCTATCGCTCAACGAGGTCGCTACCGCCAACTTCGACCAACAGCTCGGTCTGTCGATGCTCAAGGCTGCTCTTACTCGACCTGCCCGCACCATCGTCGAGAACGCTGGCGAGGAGGGCTCTGTCGTCGTCGGTCGTCTGCTCGAGAAGCCCGGCGAGTTCACCTACGGCTACGACGCTGCCGTTGGCGAGTACAAGGACATGATTGCTGCCGGTATCCTCGACCCCTTGAAGGTCGTCAAGACGGCGCTCCAGGATGCTTCGGGTGTCGCCTCGTTGTTGACCACCTCGGAGTGCTGCATCGTTGAGGCTCCTGAGGAGAAGGGCCCTGCTGGCGGCATGGGCGGTGGCATGGGCGGCATGGGTGGTATGGGCGGCATGGGCGGCATGTTCTAAGCTCTCATCCTCCCAAATGGAAACAACAAAAGGACGTCGACGTCTACATGCATCGCATCACACCTCAGTGACCCTCTTTCCCCTTACATCAGTGTATTTCAATAGTATTCCCTTAACTTCATTCGCGCCTCTGTCCGCATCACCGCTCTACTATTATTGTTTGCTTCGAGGTGTGATTTCATGAGGACTGTGAAGCAATTGAAGGTTGAGAAGAACGAGATTGGAGCCAGATCTTGGCACGGGCCAGACGTTCGGCTTGTTTCCGCCTTTTAAGCGCTGCTTCGTCTGCCTCTCCTTCGTCTGCTTGTCCTCCCTTGTGTTCTGACTTGTCCGCTTCGATTGCTTGCTGCTCGTTCCCGACGGGCTCCGCCTGTGCTTCGGACTCGCTGTCGCTGTCGTCGTACGCAACCAAGCCCCCACCGCCTACCTTGTTTGCCTCTGCTTCTGCAGGCTCGACCATCTGTAACGCGGCCTCGTGGGTCATATTACCTTTGCTTGCCTTCAGCGCTTCCCATATCGCATGGCTCTGTGAGTCTTTGTTGGCGTCTTTGCGGAGAAAAGAGAATCGCTCGTCACCACCGTGGTTGGCAAGGATCTTGAGCTCGAGCATCGAAGGATTGGTGGAAGATGCTATGACCTTGGCCGTCTTTTGCATCAGCTCGAACTGCGGCCTGCTCAACGCTGGTGCATCCGCCTTTTCTTTTGTGCCTGTTGAAGCGTCACTGATGGCTTCTGGCGTGGGAGGGGATGGGGATGAAAGAGCTGCCAACCGTGTCGAGCGCTGAGCGTCCAAGGCGGCCCTCGCTTTTGTGTGGGTAAATTGAGCCGCCTCAACATCGGTCAAGCAGAAGAGATCTTCTGTGTCGCTGTCCAGATCTGACCATTCGAGGTCGTCCGCCACGGTCGTCTCTGAGATCTTTGTGCTTTGGGCCGGTCTGGCTGGCAGCTGTGATAGAAGGTGCACAGCATCGTATCGATCGGTCGTCACGGACTGCGTCCCGTCGGCGCTGGTCCATGTGACAAGACGTGAGCCGCAAGAGTCCAGGTCAGTGGAGACCGAAGATTGCTGAAAAGACCGCTTGAGATCATGATCGCGATTGAGGGTGATCTCGTAGGAGCAAGGATGCAGAACGTCGCTCGAAGAGGTCAATCGCGATGAGGAAGCACTGAATATGTGAGCCGTTGAGGAGGATGCGAAGACATCTTCGCCGTCATTCTCCTCTGAGGCATGTCTCGAGAAGCGCTGCCTCTTCGCGGCTGGTCGACTCATCTTCCGATCGATGCTGTCTTGATGAGCATGTTGGGTGCGAGTTGGAACAAGACATGCATGAGCGTCGAGACAGCGTTGGACCCTGAACGGCGAGAAAACTCCACCTCCGAAATCCGAGCTGCCATCTTTCTCGAGAACAAGCCTTCCTTGACAGCCTTCACCACAATCGGATCCACCACGAGCAGACGAGCCAACGCTCAGCAGCAAGCATGTCTGACTTCTACGTTCGGTACTAGTAAGTCGCTGCTCTGTTCAGACTCTCTAACATTTCCAGTGGCAAGAAAAGCTGACCCGCGTCCCTTCACGCACTCCCAACACAGCACCGGCCATCAAGGCAGACACGGCCACGAGTTCCTCGAGTTCGAATACTCCCGCGGTCGACTACGCTATGCGAACAACTCGAACTACCGCAACGACAGCCTGATTCGCAAAGAGAGTAAGTGCGGTAACAACTTCACCCTCCTACAGGTTCGATCTTGGCTTGCTCATCCTGGAAACTTCTTTCTGGTACTTCACCGTGCATCGCAGTGTGGATCAGTCCACTCATGGTAGAGGAGCTACGTCGCATCGTCGACGAAAGCGAGATCATGCAGGAAGACGATGCCAAGTGGCCCAAGAAGAACTCGACGGGCCGACAGGAGCTCGAGGTGCGGTTGGGCAAGGAACACATTTCGTTCGAGGTAAGTAGCCGCTTTGAGCCCCTCCAGAGCCGTTCAAGGCATACTAACAGCTCTGCTACTTTCCTTTTGCGAACACAGACGGCCAAAATCGGCTCGCTGGTCGACGTGCAAGACAGCGACGATCCAGAAGGTCTTCGAGTCATGTACTATCTCGTCCAGGATCTCAAGGTAGGTTCAGCTGCTTCCGCCTCTATGCCGGCTCACAGCTGTTGAATGGCATCACTGACTCTGTTCCCTCTCGCACCATCTCCATCTGGCCACATGCGCATTTCGATGCCCATCAGTGCCTCATCTTCAGCCTCATCTCGTTGCATTTCAAGATCAAGCCCATCGCCTAAACACCGCCGCTAGGCCTCAACACGTACTTTCCTCCGCAACGGCTTCGTGCAACATGTATTTGTACCGTCTTTTTAGCAAGCATTCACTAAACAAGCCTGGGACTCGCATGGCGTGGCAGACTGTATTTGTGAGGCTCTCAGGTGCTATCCAGTCTCCAGTATGAAAAGAGGCTGCGTTGCGTATACGTGAGCCAAAAAGTATGGATCGTGAAAATGGGAGCGCAAAAAGATGGCGCAGAAAATGACATGATCGCTATGCTTCACACTCTTTGGCTGTACTTGCTCTGGCAAAGCCAGAGGCTGTAAGGCCTCTCAGCAAGGTATCTGTTAGGCGCAGATACTGGCCATACAGCTGCAAGAAGTACGTAAGGCATCAAGGCGAGTTGGCTTGACGAAGAAACGCGATTGAAATTCTGGATCGCCGATCCGAGGCGATCGGATGTCAGGCCCATGCTCAAGCCAGGCGCGCGACGCGTCCTCCGCTCTTGTTGTGCCTTGTGATTTTAGAAAAGGGCTCTCGCAAACACAAGACTGCGCGCGCCCTCTTCCTGTCTAAAGTCACACTGGCCTGCGTGAACCGCCTTCCTCTCGCTGCCACACGATGTCTCTACTCATTTCGATACGAGCTGTCCGAACGGGGCCTAGAGATCGACGCCTTTCTTAATCACAGGCTAGCTTGAGCTGTGTGTTGCAAGTAAAGATGAGACAGCGAGGACGAATGTTGGGCAAGCAGAGAGCAAGCAGCAAAACAGCGTCCTGGCTTTCAAGGCTCAGACGAAGAAATTCCGTGCGCTCTGTCCCTTCCTCAAGCTCAAGGCGCACGGCCAGTCTAGCCTATCCCGCCAACGCTCTAAATTTGTATTCTGAAAGACAGCGGGCGAAAGGACTCGAATTGGGGCATGCGTCGCAAATCTTTCCGTTTGTATTCGAGTGTAAATCGCCGCGTTTGAATTTGAGCCAAAAGAGGCCGCACGAGACTGGCCGAGTGGGTGGGCTTCAACTCGAAGCGACGAGGACAAAAGTGCGAGAGAACAACACTTGTCTTGTCTTGTCTTGCCTTGCCTTGACCTGTGGAAGTGGGCGCGCTGGTCTGCTAGCGTGTGTTCGGTCCTCATTCGTGCGTGCGCAGTGTGTCAGTTTGGAAGAGAGAGCCTGCGTGTGTGTGTGTGTGTATCTCTGCCTGTCTCGAGTCTCGCCCGTCCGCCGCCGCCGCCTCTCAGTCCAACACTTTTGCGAGCGCAGACACAGGTGCCCAGTGTGAATTTCTCTCTTTCTGCCAGTTCAGCCCGTAATCGCGCCCCGCTCCCTTTCAAGTGATCACCACCACCATCCTCTACCTCTGCGACCTTCATCCCCGGCCCGCGACCTACACTTCACCACCTTTCGGTTTCGACATCAGGCGCAAGTTCCTTTCTTGGGTCCCTTTGCGTCACCTACAGTAAGCTGTAAGTGCATCATCGATAAAGGCACCACAAACAGGCAGGCGATCAAAACGAGACGAGCGACCGCTCAGCAGTCAGGCCAGTTCAAAGCCTTATCATCTCACCCCGGCGAATGTAGACGACCACCACTCAGTCGTCCTCGCTCCTCGAACGGATTCCGACATCAGCATCCCCCGGCCAAAGGAGGCATAGACACGCGTCGCCACTGGCTCGAGTGTTTGGAATGTCTCGATCGTGGAGACGCATCACGGCTCAGGCAGGGCGGAGCGTCCTCAGGTCACGGAAGATTGTATCTGGGGAGAAGCAGATCCAAAAGCAGGGACAGGTCTACAGCACCGACTTGCAGGCAGTCGGGTCGGCTCGTGGCGAGGATGATGGATCATTGCAGCATTGTAGGACCACTCGACCTCAGCCAACCACGATTATAGATGAGCTTTCGCATTCGTCATCGTCTTGATCGCATACCTGCTTGGACTACGACCACGTTCTCTTCCGAATACTTCTGACCTCTCGTTCCGTTTCCCTTCGGCTTCTGCGTGCACAGTCATCAACCAACTCAAGATCCACCTTCGTCCTTTCTTCTAACTCTTCTTCAAGATGCGTGAGATCGGTAAGTGTTCATTGTGCCTTGCGTCTGGTCCGCCGAATATTCTCCGAACGCAATCCACTGACACACTGTCTTGCCTTTGTCTGAAATATGGAACAACTCCATCACCGTACCGCTCCATTTGTGCCTTCGCCACTGCCACCGTCTTTGACCACCAACAGTCCACCTTCAGACCGGTCAGTGTGGTAACCAGGTCGGTACCAAGTTCTGGGAAGTGCTCTCGGACGAGCACGGAATCGACCACAACGGTAACTACATCGGCAACTCGGACGACCAGCTCGCCCGCATCAACGTCTACTACAATGAGGCCAGCGGCAACAAGTACGTGCCCCGTGCCGTTCTCGTCGACCTGGAGCCCGGTACCATGGACTCGACCCGTTCCGGTCCCCTCGGTGGTCTCTTCCGCCCCGACAACTTTGTCTTTGGTCAGTCCGGTGCCGGTAACAACTGGGCCAAGGGTCACTACACCGAGGGTGCCGAGCTCGTTGACTCGGTGCTCGACGTCGTCCGCAAGGAGGCCGAGAACTGTGACATGCTCCAGGGTTTCCAGATCACCCACTCGCTCGGTGGTGGTACCGGTGCCGGCATGGGTACCCTCCTCATCTCCAAGATCCGCGAGGAGTTTCCCGACCGCATGATGGCCACCTTCTCGGTTCTGCCCTCGCCCAAGGTGTCCGACACGGTCGTTGAGCCCTACAACGCTACGCTCTCGGTGCACCAGCTCGTTGAGAACTCGGACGAGACCTTCTGTATCGACAACGAGGCGCTGTACAACATCTGCTTCAAGACGCTCAAGCTCAACGCCCCCACCTACGGCGACCTCAACCACCTGGTCTCGCTCGTCATGTCCGGTGTCACCACCTGCCTCCGATTCCCCGGTCAGCTCAACTCGGACTTGCGAAAGCTCGCCGTCAACATGGTGCCTTTCCCTCGTCTTCACTTCTTCATGGTCGGCTTCTCGCCCTTGACCGCGCGCGGCTCGCAGTCGTACCGTGCCGTCACCATCCCCGAGATCACCCAGCAGGCTTTCGACAGCAAGAACATGATGACGGCCTGCGACACGCGTCTTGGCCGATACCTCACGTGCGCCGCCTACTTCCGTGGTAAGGTTTCGATGAAGGACGTCGAGGACCAGATGCAGAGCTTCCAGCAGAAGCACTCGACCCAGTTCGTCGAGTGGATCCCCAACAACGTGCAGACCGCCCAGTGTGACATTCCCCCTCGTGGCCTCAAGATGTCGGTTACGTTCATCGGAAACTCGACCGCGATCCAGGACGTGTTCAAGCGCATCTCGGAGCAGTTCAGCGCCATGTTCAAGCGCAAGGCTTTCTTGCACTGGTACACGGGCGAGGGTATGGACGAGATGGAGTTCACCGAGGCCGAGTCCAACTTGCAGGACTTGATCGCCGAGTACCAGCAGTACCAGGACGCCACTGCGCTCGACGAGGATATCGAGGGCGAGTACATTGAGGAGGAGGAGCTCGTTCAGGAGTAAATGCGGTCGGACGTGGCGTTAAATGCAGGAGAGAAGCAGATGGACGGTGTAGCAACGACCGAATCTTTGATGCCGTGCTTCGGTTCCCAAAGGAGCGGAGCCGGGTCGAAGGTCGCATCGATGTCGCTGACTGTGCAGCTTGCTTCCTCTGACACCAGATGCCCTGCCTTGATAGCTACCATCAACTTCTTCTCAGATTCCACTTTCTCTTCCTTTCGATCACGACCCACCCTCCGTGATATCCCTTTGAAACACTTTCGATACGATAAAGACCTTTGCCATTCTCCTCTGGTGTGGTGTGATGTCTGCGTCTCAGAGCTCAGACAGTGTGATCAGACTCGTGGCCGGCGCGTTAAGCTGGCGGGCTGTCACGCGTGAATGTGACTAACAATTAGTCAGCTGTCAGCTGGGACACCACAGCCTGTGGGAGACGCGGAGGCGGAAGGCAAAGCTTTCACGTTGAGAATCACCCAAATTGGCCCGCGGATCCCCACGATTTTCCTGACGCCTCGCTCGGCTCTCTGGAAGCTCTTGCTCTTCTTCTCATCTCCGTCCTGAAGAGTGTCCATTGGAAGGCACAATCGATGCCATCAGAGCTCGATCACAATAGACGATATGAAGGTCAGAGCGATTTCTTTACATCAGATGAAACGTGAGCCAAGACTGAGATGCACTCATGTTGAAGCTGCACAGGCACGCTTGCTTTCAGCCAGACGGGCGAACTCGTGGCTGCGAGGAAGATCTCCAAACGCTTTGTTTGCAGTGTGGCAGCCTGGCAGGCCTAAGACTATGAGGTCACGTTTGCCAGGCATTGACCCGCACTCGGAAAGGAAAGCGCACGGCACGCTTTCAAAGGGGGGATTCTTTGAAATATTCAAGCCCAGCCGAGCGTGCATGTGCAGCATCTCCACTCGAATGACGGCTGCTCACAAGCGAGACACAGAGGCGCAATTGTGCCTTTGCTCTCGTCGACTGGGGCATCGTACTGAGCCGCCCAACGACGATCCTCTCCCTCTTGCTTTCCTTCCCCGCTTTCAAGCTTTCCGGGTTCTTCGTCATCGTCGCTTGCGGCACAGCTGCTCGTTCAATTCGGACAAGAAATCTCTCGCTTCTTCCTTTTGTCCATTCGACCGCGACCACCACCACCACCTCCCTCCTCAGGATACCCCTTCGCACGCTCTTGCGACCCCTCACCTGGTGGACAGCAGCCGTCGACGACATCACCATCATCCTTCACAACCGGACGGGACGACAACCGGGCCCTTTACCTGCAGAGATCGACGCATCGGTGCGCACAGCAACTTGCTACCTCGCACTCACTACCGACTGCCAGCTCGAGACCCATTCCGAGGCAGTCAGCGCACAAGTGCCTCTTCAGGAGAGCCGTAGCAAGTACCACTCATAGAAGTCTCCTCGAACAGCTGGACGGGTCACAATGTCTAAAAGTGTAAGTGCTCAACGTGCCTCAAGTAGACTCGGCTTGACTTGCCGTTCTGACCAGTTTCCATGCATTGCCTCCTGCCAACCTCTTCGCACGCCTCACAGAACAAGTCCGAGCTTTACCTCAAAGAGCTCGATTCGGCTCGGTTGCGCGGTAATTGGCTCAGCGAGCAGCCAAGCCAATCTGGCAAGTCTCTGCCTTGGAAGGAGCTCATCCGCAAGTTTACCAAGCACAATGTCGACAAACCAGGTAAGTGCGATAGCCTAACACGGCCATCTCAAAGCACGCGCAAAGCGATACTGACCAATCCTCAACCGCCCTCACTTCCTGCTCTCCAGCCCTCGCCGCGCTTGCAAACGTCGAACACGAGCTCAAGGCCGCTATTCTCAACTTCTACGCCGAATCCGACTACTCTGATGCCTCCCACCTTGCCGACTACAAGGTCCACCCACGCACTGGCGATGCTACCCTCTTTCCTCCTATCATGCGCCCAGGCGCCGAGGGGGTAGGCTGGTCGACCGCAAGCGTCACCCAGATGGCCGACCGCATCCTCGAGTACGGCGACAGCAGCAACCGCACGGCTGCCGTATCGTTGCGCGCCTTGGCTCTCTTTGCGCTGGGCCGAGATGACGAAGCCGTCGACATTCTGCACCGCGAGACCTTCATGGAGACGGCCGGCCAAGCAGCTGCTACGCCCGAGATGCACAACAGCGCGCTCACAGCCCTTGTCATCCAAGGCTTCACCGTCTACGGCATGGCCAACGAGCGACTCTTGTTCTCCAAGAACGAGTCCGGCTACACGCCCTTCGCCCTCGCCGGCTATGCTCGTGCCATCGAGCTGCACGAACTGATGCGAGGAGGAAAGAAAGCCAACGCACTCCGTGGTCTGCCCGCCGATGAGGTCGAGAGGTGGGCCGAGACTGCCCTCTATCGCAACGCGCTTCTCTCCATTCGTGCAGGTGAACCAGTACAATCCCTCAACGCACTCCGCTCTTACCAGGCACACTCGGGTCGCTGGTCCAACGAATTCCGTCTGCCGCAGCGAAACGTCGTCCATCGCTACTACCTTCGAGTCCTCAACCGCTCCGCCGAGCTCGGCAGCTATGTCGACCCACCAGAGCTGCCACCTCCCAGCCGCGACGACTGGCGAAGCAAGGCGTATCAGCTGTCGGTCGTCGCCACGGTTGCCTCGCGAGTGCAGATCTTCGACTACGAAACCCAGCGTCTGCAACGCGACCCTGCTGCCAAGCGCATCAATCCCACTTTCACCTCGCAACGTGTCACCTCACGTACCGTCTCGAAACGCCGACCCAACTCGTACCGCGAGCTGCGTGCGCCCAGCGTCATGTGGTCCAACGAGTCGCTGTCCGCGCAGAAGTTTGCTTTCAAGTCGTTGCAGAATTCGACCGCCTTCCCCAAAGCCGGCCACATCAACGAGGAGGTGCTCGACTTTGCCGACGAGATGATCAAGGCGTGGCAGATCAATGGCGAGATCGGAGGAGAGCAGGCCGACGACGTCGCCGAGATCCTGCACGGTCTGGTCGAGCTCACCTTCCACTCGCAGCGCATCGCGCGCTACCTCGTGCAGATGCTTTTCGCGGCTGAGTGCTTTGACGAGGCCAAGCGCGCGTTGCAATCTTACGTGCAGATCGTCGAAAAGGCAAGAGAGGCCGAACAGAGCGCAGAGGCCAACGCTTCCGCCGACAAGGAGCACACCGAGTCGAAGGAAAATGGAGAGGTCAAGCAGGAGAAGCAGGAGGAGCAACAGGAGAAGGCCAACGGCACCGACACCAGCACATCGTCGCACAAGGACTACGACAGCGACGAGGTCTACGCCAACACGCTGGCGCAGGGCGCCTACTATGCCGGACGCCACTGCAACGACTTTACGCTCGCCGACAAGATCGCCTCCAAAGCGCTCGCCGTCGTTCAGGACAAGGAGGGAAAGTTCAAGCCCGACTTTGCGCAGAACAAAACATTGCTAGCCCGTCTCAAGCGCGTAAGCGGTTTCGCGAAAGCAGGTCTTGCCATTCAGCTCGCTGACCCTGTACGCAGGCCCGTGTTGCAGCGTGAAGCGCTTGCGGAACTCACCGCAGCTGCGCAGCTGGACAATCAATCATCGGAGGCCTTCTATCAACTTGCCTTCCTGCAAGCCGAGTTGCGCGACGTTCACTCGGCTATTCAGTCGGCACGCAAGGCAGTTGAGCTCGAGCCTGCGGATGTCGAGTCGTGGCATCTGCTCGTGCTGTTACTCTCGGCGCAGAAAAAGTACAAGGACGCCTTCAAGATCACCGAGGTGGCGCTCGACGAGTGCGAAAAGGACGACGAAGGAATCAGCACCGGCACTGCCAATGGCTCGTCACCCGCCAACTTTGCTGCATCGCAGCTGCTGAGCGTCGACTACCCGCCCCGTCCACAGGAGCGCAACGAGTCGATCCTGCGTCTCATGATGACGTACAACGCGCTGGAGGAGCTCAACGAAGGCGTCGACAGTGCTATCTACGGACAGAAGGAGCTATTCAGCTACTTCCACCGCGTCTTCCCGTATGCAGCCGCCGCAGCAGCTACGGCTTCAGCGGGGTCCGGAGGCGCCATCTCGGAGGGAGTCGACAACCCGCGAGGCTCACTCGACGCGAGCGGCTTGCGTCGAAACGGCTCGCTCGCCGGTGTCGGCGGCCCGAACAGCAATGATACGGTGCTCGGACGATCGCAGACGACCACGAGCCGAGCGCGATCGTACGCGCAGAGGCCGCTGGGTGCTGCCGGTGGCGGCGCGTCTAAAGGCAACGCGGCCATCTTGCCAGGCATGCAATTTGGCACGTTCGACGAGGACCTGTCGCGATCGGGCGCCGAACGCACGCTGGAGCATCTCAAGAGGCAGTCGCTGGCGCTGGCCAAGATCTGGTTGCTCTCGGCGGCAAGCTTCCGTCGAGCTGGCCAACTCAAGGAGTGTCGATCTGCGATTCAGGAGGCCGAACGACTGCAGCCAGGCCTGGCGGATGTGTGGGTGCAGCTGTCGCTGTACTTTGCCAACAACGGCTCGAACCGACTGGCTGTCGACTCTCTGTACAAGGCGCTGGCATGCTCAGGGGGCGATGTGGCTGCGTCGGTGCATCTCGCCCGACTCTTCCTTGCCGACCCTGAGCTCAAGCCCAAGAGCGGTTCAGCCAAGGCAGGCGAGGTGGAGCTGCACACAGCACCAGCGACCACTGCTCCGCACAAGTACGAGTCGTCCGCTGAGGCCTCGCTGAGCGCCAAGGCGAAGGACCTGTCGTCGGTGAGCTTGGCCGAGGGCCTGCTGACGACGACGACCAAGGGTGCTGGATGGGACTCGAGCGAGGCGTGGCTGTTCTTGGGTCAAGCGACGCAGCGAAGTCAACGGGCGCAGAGGGCGCGCGAATGCTTCGAGTACGCGCTGCAGCTGGAGAACACCAAGCCCCTCCGTCCTCTCTCGTCAGCTTTGCTGCGTTGATACCCCACGTCCTCCTTCCGTGCCCCTTGATTTGCTTCCTCACAGTCTCTTCAAACGTTCGTTTCTTCACAACGTCCCGGATATGCTTGCTTACAATGAAGACAGGCTTGACCTTGGCTTTGACTGTGTCCGATTGGCAGTGCGACGATGTATTGAGTCTGGATCGAGATGAGGCTTTTCATGGCGATGCGGGGCAAAAGCTGTTCTCGATGGGTTGACTCACCCTTTGCAGCGCTCTCTTATCGGCGTCGCAGCAGCAGGCGAGTATCTGAGGGCCAATTTAAAATTTAAGCCAAAAAGGACCCCCTCTGTGCACCTGCCCGCACTCAGCTTCGAGCTGCACGCCTTTCTCCAGACCTCACACGCACACACAGACCACGCGCAACCGAACAAAAAAAGCCATTTGTCCAGGCTGCGTCACAGAGCTGAGTCTGGAGAAACAGAGCTCAGAAGTGACTGTCCTTCGATCGAGCACCGATGATAACTTCGCTTTCAACGACTTGGTTTCCATGGTATACTCTCCTTCTGTCCTTCCTGACACCAATCGTACAACCCCCTTTTCGCAACTACATCGACGCTCACGAGCATACGAAGAGCTGCACTGGATCAAGGCCCTTTTGATCGGATCTTGATTGCTATCTTGCACCCTCGTCGTGCCGCCAACAATCTCCTCGAACAAGGATCTTCTCGGAAAGCGCAGCGCTCTGATCACCTCTGGATTGCGCCATTGCAGCGCTTCTTCGCTCGAATCACTGCCGGAGAAGACCTCATCTCTGGTCTGGCCTTTCAGCCCAGCTGTCAGAGCGGCACTTCTATTCACGCCTGCTATCTACCAGCATTCACCATCGCCGACTGCGTCACCTGAAGCAGATCATAAACATCGACACGGCATGCACATCCCTGGCCGCTCATAACGATTCCCTCGATCCGAAACTCACTTTCTTCGAGCTGCAGGAGCCGTCTCGCTTCCAGATCTGCACCTGCTGCCCCGCACTAACGTAGCCCAGCACAACCATCATCATGTCCAGCAGAGAGGCCTCGTCCAGTTCGCGGCGCCAGCCGTCCGAGCCACGCGACGAACGCAGAGCAAGCTCCTCCTCACGCTCTTCCAGCCGTCCCACATCCCGCTCCGGCTCGACACATCGCAGCAAAGAGTCGACCAAACAGCCCATTCGCATCGGACAGTATCTCCTGCAGCAGACACTCGGCTCCGGCTCGTTCGGCAAGGTCAAGCTGGCCACGCATGCTCTCACGGGTCATCGAGTGGCGATGAAGATCATCAACCGTCGCAAAATTTCGAGCCTCGACATGGGTGGTCGTGTCAAGCGCGAGATCCAGTACCTCAAACTCCTTCGTCATCCGCACATCATTAAACTCTACGAAGTCATCACCACACCCAACGACATCATCATGGTCATCGAGTACGCGGGCGGCGAGCTGTTCCAGTATATCGTCGATCGCGGGCGAATGCCGGAACAGGAAGCGAGGCGATTCTTCCAGCAAGTCATCTGCGCCATGGAGTACTGTCATCGACACAAGATCGTCCATCGTGATCTCAAGCCCGAGAATCTGCTGCTGGACGAATACCTCAACGTCAAGATTGGCGATTTTGGACTGTCGAACATCATGACGGATGGTGACTTTCTCAAGACGAGCTGCGGAAGTCCCAACTACGCGGCGCCAGAGGTCATTTCAGGGAGACTCTACGCGGGACCGGAGATCGACATCTGGTCGTGCGGTGTCATTCTGTACGTCATGCTATGTGGAAGGCTGCCGTTCGACGACGAGTACATCCCGACGCTCTTCAAGAAGATCAACAACGGCATTTATACACTTCCGAGCTATCTCTCTCAGGAAGCAAGGCATCTGCTTAGCCAGATGCTCATCGTCGATCCGGTCAAGAGGATCACCATCCAAGAGATTCGCCAGCATCCGTGGTTCAACGTCGACTTGCCAGCGTACTTGAGCCCTCTACCACCGACACCGGCAGCCGAAAACCGCGGGTTCGACTTTGGCATGACCTCTTCCCCAGCCGACACGGGCTCGCCGGCAGACGTCACCTCGCCCACCACATCGAGCTCGGCCGCTAACAGCGGCGCGTCTTCGCAGACGTCGGCACCCGCCAGTCGAACAGGCAGTCAATCAGTCGTCACGAACGATCTCGGGCTGATCGAAGATTCGCTCGTTGACGAGCTGGTAGGCAAGATGGCTGGGTTCAACCGCGATGAGCTGATGCATCATTTGACGGACAAGGGCGACAACCAGGTCAAGGTCGCCTACCAGTTGGTGCGCGATCATCGACGCATGTTGCAAATTCATCACATGGAGGACGCGCATGGGATGGAGACTTTTCTCGCACAGAGCCCGCCGGCGTGGAACGAGGGGTTGGAGGGGCACATGGGTCGATCGACGAGCATCAAGCGCAAGAATCGGGTCAAGGAGGCGGCGGCGGCGTCGGTGAGCAGGGAGCAGGTCCCGCCGCTGCCGGCGTCGGCGCATGCGGCGACACGAGCTCCAGCGGTAGCAGGAGAGGATGAAGGAGATTCGTTCATGGCTGACGCTGCGGATGCGGATCCCTCAGACGATGGCAACGAGACGCTGGCGAGCGACGAAGATGATGTGCTCTCGGACGAGGATGGCCACCTGACGGATGTGGAAGATGCCTCTGGTGAGCGCTACGTCCGGATTGCAGTGCTCGAGACGTCGCTTCCTGGATACCTGCGGGCGAGGGAAGCAGAAAGACTGGCAACACCCTCAGCAGAAAAGACGTCTTGGCCATCGTGCACACCTATCACGCCCATGTCCGGCGCCGCGACCCCCGCTCTCGCAGCAGCCACTGCACAGATTCACAAGAAGCCGCGCTCACGATGGCACTTCGGTATCCGATCGCGCAGTCCGCCGATGGAGATCATGCTCGAGCTGTACCGCACGCTGCAGTCGCTCGGCATGGAATGGCGGGCCAAGCCTCCCACCAAGCCCTCTAAGCCCGATGGCGACGCCGACTCGTCCCACCACGACGACGGCACCGCCAAACCCGAGAACGGCAGCGGCTCAGCAGGATCCAAGGGGGAGGAGCTTTTCTTCCTCGAAACGCGCTGGAAGGTGGGCCACGTGCTCGTCCGCATGGACCTACAGCTCTACCACGTCGACGCAACCAACTATCTCGTCGACTTTCGCAATGTTGGGTATACCAAGCTCGACGCTGCGCCGGCGGATGCGTTGGGGGAGGGCAAACTCGAAGCTGCGCTCGATCGGGCGATGAACCAGGCCGAGGAGGCGGCGCAGCACCGGTTCGACGGAACAAGGATCAAGCCCAGCCTCGCCCCGGCGGTGCCGGCGGGCAGGAAGGAGGTCAACAGTCCGTTTTTGTTCTTGGAGTGCGCGACAAGGTTGATTGTCGAGTTGGCGGGTGGAGCATAGTGTAAGCTAGCAATGTATTCTTTTTCGCGCACATGATCGTCAGCATTGAGATGATCGCAGCGAGGGATGGCGGATGAGGTTGCCCGGCGGTGTGCAGATGGTTGCATGTGTGTGAACCGTGCGGCCTGCCATGTGACGCATCTGGGCAGCGGCGGTTCAATTTGCAATTCCACAGCCGAGCTGGGCTTTGAGGATCAGGGACAACGGGGCGGGCGCAGAAAAATGCCAAGCCAAATCGTCATCGTCCCTGGCCGCCGACAAGCGCAGGTGGGCGCAGGGCGCAAAGTGAAATGGAATCCCACACAGGAACGTGCGTTCTTGGTTCGCATCCCCTCCTCGCGCTTCACCACCATCTTCCAAGCAAATCGCATCAAGATGCCGGCCAACGAACGCACCCCTTTGGTGGGCAACAACAACAACCTGCCTAGTCACAATGGCGGCGAATCGGAGCATGGCGCGCCCCCGAACCTCGTTTCGTCGCTGTGGTGGATCGTGACGTGCAGCTGGATCAACGTCTTTCTCGTCTTTGTGCCGCTCGGCATCATTGCGGAGCACCTGCACTGGCCAGCGATCTGGATCTTTTCGCTCAACTTCCTCGCCATCATCCCGCTGGCAAAGATCCTGGGGGATGCGACGGAGCAGGTTTCGCTGCGACTCGGTCAGACGTTGGGTGGGCTGTTGAACGCGACCTTCGGCAATGCTGTCGAGCTCATCGTTGGTATTGCTGCTCTGTTGCAGGGTCAACTGCGAATCGTACAGACGAGTTTGATCGGTTCGATTCTCTCCAACATCCTGCTGGTGCTCGGCATGAGCTTTGTAGCAGGTGGGCTCAAGAGGAGCGAAAACACCTTCCAACAAACTGCCGCCCAGGCATCCGGCTCCATCATGACGCTGGGTTGCATCACCCTCGCCATCCCCGCTGCCTACCACATGAGCGTCAAGACCTCGGCCGTGCTCGCCAACGACATGGCCAAATTGGCCAGTCTCAACGCCCCCATCGTCCACGGACAGGAGGACGAAACCGGATTGCTCTTCATCTCCCGCGGCACCTCGTTGATCCTGGTCGGGATCTACGTGTTGTATCTGGTGTTCCAGTTAAAGACCCATGCGTTCCTCTACGAGGCGGATGAGGAAGATGATGAGGAGGAGGAGGCCAAGATGTCACCCTTAGCCGCAATGATCGCGCTCGGCGGCGTGACGGTGCTCACCGCATTCAACGCGGATTACCTCGTAGGGGCGATCGACGAAGTCGCCCGCGAGTACTCCATCCCCAAAGCCTTCATCGGCACCATCCTCCTCCCCATCGTCGGCAACATGGCCGAACACCTCACCGCCGTCTGGATGGCCTCCAAGGGCAAAATGGAAATCTCGCTCGGCATCGCCATCGGTTCCTCGATCCAAATCTCGGTTGGAATGATCCCCATCCTCTGCCTCGTCGGTTGGGCCGTCGGCCAACCCCTCACGTTGTACTTCGAAACCTTCGAAACGGTTATTCTGGTGGCAGCCGTTTTCTTGGTCAACACCCTGGTTCAGGACGGAAAGAGCAACTACATGGAAGGCGCCATGCTCTGCAGTCTCTACGCCGTAGCCGCCCTCAGCTTCTGGGTCAGCCCCGCTGCCTAGACTCCACACTCACTTGTATATATCGATCCGGACACAAACGTTGTAGCAATACACGCTCTTTTGTAAACATCGTTGAGGCATTGCGTTTGCGATCGACAAGGTTTGACAAGCAGATGAACATGAACGCTCTGGGTAGGGCTGGCTCTGTTGTCGGATTGGACAGGCTCATACTTTGTCGACGGCTTGAACAAAAACTATCTCGACGGGATGGAATTTTAACTCTGGGAAGAATCTGGCCCTCATCCGGTCCGCCGGGTGGGCACGCCGGGCGGGAAGACGAATTTGACGTCCGGCTCGTTGCCCGCGACCGGAGGTCTGCCGGAGTAACCGTAGACGACGCGGTACTCGTCTGCGCCCCTCTCGGGCGTGTTAGGCGGAGCTCTGACGCCAGAACCGCCTTCCACCTCCAACGAGTGCGAGCGTTGGGGTGGTCCACGCACCGGATGAGCGCGGATGCGGGCGTGTTCGGCTTGTCGGATCCGTTCGATCGCCGCATCAAAGTCGCGCTCACTCACCGTGCCGCCGTCGACATCAGCGAGCCGGGGAGTGTCGGGCGGAACATCGACGAGGACATCTTTCAGGCCGTCAGCTGCACTCGACACAGAGGTCGTAGGGCTATTGACGGCGATGTTGGTGCGAGAGCGCGAGAAGGGGTGGAAGTCGTGGAAGGTGTTTGAGACGGCGTCTGTGACGAATTCGAACACGTGCGATGCTGGTGACCCGACGAGTCTGCTCAGCTCTTCCGGCGAGATCGGCATGCGGCCGGGGACGGGAGCCGATATGGCGAGGATGGGGAGCCAGCACGCGAGAATGAACCAGAGCAGCATTGTAGAGGTGTCTGATGAGGAGCAGCGTCGACGACGATGACCCAAGAACGGGGGAGCTCGATGCAATGCGATCGCTGAAGCGGGGTAGATCTCTCGCTAGTAGGTGGTCAGATCAAGCACCTGCTGGTCGCTTCAATGCCTTGGAATATCGCTTCAGGTTCATGAGCGACAAGGACGAGGAAGGTGGCTGAGCACCCTCATTTATAACCTCTTGCAACCACTCATCGTCGCTGCAACACCAGTGGCAGTATGGCTGCGACAACGTAGTCACTTGACCTGTGCGTCTGACCAGGCCAACCGAGTGTCAGGTTGGATGACCACCGCTACGTCCACGTCTGCTCGTTCCGAGCTCGATTGACCTGTGCCGTCGCCCGCTTCTCCTCGCTGATACGGGAAACCTTGCCGATCCACGCCTCCAGTAGGTTTCGGCGAAAGCCCCAAAACCTGTTGTTCACTAACCGTGAGAGAGAGATTCGGTCACCACCAGGTTGTGATGAAGTCCACAAGACCAGACGCCACTATGTTGCTCCCCACAACCTTGTATATTCTACCGGGATGGATCGACCTCATCAAGATTGTGCCTGGTCGTCGCAGCCCCGAGGAGACGTCCGCAACACTGCGCCGGGTCGCAGCTCGCCCCTAAGACCGACAGCTGCGCGACACAGCCGCACCGAAGCTAGACGTGGGAAGGTCGACAAGATCGGAATTACGATGCTGATTCTGCTTCTTCGGCCGAAGCGTCGAGACGTCGATGAAGGCAAGCCGACGGCATTCGAACTCTCGAGTCGAGCACATTCCCACGCCTGATCAACTGGCGCGGGCGATCGTATCCGCCTCAGAATGGTCAATTGGCAGCGATTGAAATGAACGTTTCGAAATCGAGACCAGGGTCACACGCTCGATGCGTGGTGACATAGACGGGTACCGGTCATCCTTGTGCCGACGGGTGCTTGAGACCGCCCCGGACCGGGCCGGACAAGTAGTGTCAAGGCAAGCGAGCTGGGCATCGAGGCGGGTACATGCGACTTGCTGAGATGTGAACGGGCATCGTGTCGGAATGAAGAGAAGAAGGCACTCGCACGGACAGTCCTGAGGAAAAGTTGGCTGAGTCGAGCTTGACCCGCTCTCATGTTTTCGCACGAATCACCGCTCAACTTCCCGAGAGGATGTGATTGTAGAAAGTTGCGTTTGCCTTCTTCCCTGGCCTTGTGCGCATGTCTAAGTGGTCACACTTTCGCCTTCTCTGAAGTCACACATGCGTCGGCGTAGCGGTGACTGGAGGAAGGTGCTGGATGCGTCTAGGCGCACAAAAAGCTCAGTCGAACTGTCTGTGTCTCCTTCCTCTCGGCCTTCATATTATCCCACCGCATACTATACATCCTTGCATACCCGACATAGGTCCACATATCGGACACTCTTTTCGAGATGGTTGACAGCCCTTACTTCACCGCGATACCACATACTCATCTGCGTCTCACGCGGCAGGAGATTCAACCTCGACCTCTTCTGGATATGGCGCGCGAGCGTAGTCCGACAGAGAAAGACCCGACCTATCGCTTCAGGCTCGAAATGGCCCGCATCGCGCCCTCCAGTGACGACAAAATGCAACAGCTGTCGCGGAAGCTCTTCCTGCTCAATGACACCATTCGGAGCGGAGAAAGCATCGCCCTTGCGACTCGCACGCCGATCCAAACTTCCGGGAGGCCTAGTGCGGAACAGCTCGCTACAGAGCAGATGACTGCTCGAGAAAGAGAGATGTACCAATTGTGGAAGCAGGGTCATCCAGCGCCTCCCGACGGTGCCTATGAGACCTTTCAGGTGCATCAAGACGCACAGATTAGCGAATATTGCGAGAGCCGACGAGCCGCGCTTGCTCGCATGTACGACAGGCACCTGTCAAAGATCAAGAAGGAGGGCGTGTCATACTTTATTCACCAGTATCGAACTGCCAAACCTTTGCTGGACGCCATCCATCGCGTCATCTGTATAGAAAAGTCCAACGCGGACCTGAATCGTGACAGCGATCTCCGTGCTACCGAGTTGCGAATCCTCACAGGACTTTACGAGGACTATCTTGCCATGCGTCAGCTCTTCATGCAAAATTTCGAGCATATGGACAAAGGCTTCGACGAGCAGATGCTTCAACTGCGCAACAGATGCTCACATTTGGCCGCCATTGGTCTTGCAAATCGCGAGGAGAGTGCTGTACCTCAGCGCTCGAACGTTGGAAACACAGCCGAGGCCGGGCCTTCTTCGCACGTCCGAGGAAGCAACACAGCCGGGGCAAATCCGGCTGAGCGAATTGCCAACCAGTGTGACGGAGGTCCCACACCTCTGGGCTCGACTTCCGACCACGTTTCCGCGGCTCATGTCGAGAACGATGCAGCTGGGTCGTCCGAAGCAGTCCCGAGTAGGAGACGCAAACGAAACGACTCATATGACAGTGTTTACACGACAGCATCGAGACGTTCGGGTACACGCTCGCAGACTGTCGATCTCACTTAACACGGTCCTCAGTTGCGATAAGAAGAGCATACGCATTAGACGAACGTCTTACCTCTGCAGTCCTCGAGCGCTGCGAGTGCACATCGCCCACCGTCGCCGACCTTCGAATCGAATTAGCCGGGATCGGTGCCAAAACTTAAGTAGTCGCTCGCTCACTTTGTAGTCACACGTGTCCATCCCAAATCAAAATGAACTGAACCGCAGAAAGTGATAGTCCCACCAGATGAAGTCGCGGCGACCAAACCTTGACTGAGCGTTTTGCACACTGAAGAAGAATCTGCTGCGCCAAAGTTCATTTCACAGCACAGTGCGTGCAGCGATGCATTGATAAGGGAAGGAAATCTTCTCTTCCCTCCTGACCTCTTCCTTCCAAGACGCTTTCGAGGTATCGCCCAACACAGTATCAACCGTCGGCTCTGAGGCCACATCGAACAAAATGAGCGGGACCACCGAATCGGCTCCGACGACAGGCCCTGCCATCCGCAAATACCGGCTTCGCTATATATTCGAATCCGTGTACGAAGTCAAGGCACATGAATACCGTGTCCTCATCGATAAGGCCCGCATCGAGCCCCAATCACGCGACTCATTGGCCGAGGTGTGCCAGAAGATATCCTTGGTCGACGATATCCTCCATCGGGAGGAACTTGTATCAGTCGTGACTGGTTCAAAAACTTCCGACCGCAACTTGGTTGATGCAGTGCGCCTGGTCAACACAAGAGAGCTGAAGACCAATGAGCAGATGCTCACCATTCAGCGCTTGCTCACCCCCATGATGGCCCATCACGCAGTCAGAAATGCAATGGGTAGCATGGGAAGCGACGCGAGGGCTGCTTACAAGAAGTGGAAGAAGGATCAAGTCTTGCCACCCTTCGATCTGTCCAATCGGGCACCACTCCCAATCGAGTCCCATCTTCGTCAAAAGCTCCAAAGCCTCCTTCCCGCACTCGCACGCATGTACGCGCTGCCCCTGGAGGATGTCAGCACGGAGAACGTCGCGTACATGGTGGAATGCACCGCGGACTCCAGAGCGCTGCTCGATGCCTTTGACCATGTCGTATGGTCAGAGAAACGCGAAATCGCAACCGGCCTCACATTTGACATCGATCGCTTCGAGGCCGATACACTAGCTCGTCTCCGAGCAGACTACTCTTCACATCTTCAGCTCCTCAAGCAAGATTTCGATCGCAACATGAAGAAAGCCGACCACTGCATGCAACGATTGGACAGGCAAGTCGCATGGCTGGAGTTCCAATTGCGTCCACGCTTCCCGGTATATTCAGACTCCCAGACAGATTCAGAGTCGCAGGCAGATTCAGACTCCCAGACAGATTCAGAGTCGCAGGCAGATTCAGAGTCGCAGGCAGATTCGGACTCGCAGGCAGAAGACTTACCGATGTCGTTCAGTGCCGATCCCAGCGTCCCGGCCGCTACCTCCTCGACCCCTGCAGCTGCGAGTGCCTCTCTCAGCGACACCTCTGGACAGCTCCCTACGCTTCCTGCTGTCGCGCTTGCTTCACAAGATGTCCTTCCCGCCTCACCCGCCGCTGGCATGTCTGACCGAATCGGCGAAGCTCATCGCGAGTTTGGAAACGACAGCACTTCCGCACAGGAGCGCAAGACGGACGGTGACGAAGACAAAGCTCAGACTGACGCTCACTCGGTCAAATCGAGCGTCTCGTCGGTCTAAATCAAAGATGCAGGCAAGTTTTCGTACATCACGAACGCAAGGCGACAACAACACGACCCCAATCTTCTCGTCTTCTCAGCACCGCTTACAGCCTCATCTTCCCCAACCCCTCACCAAGGGCCTTCGACGTGCGTCCTCAACACCATCAAACCGAGTCTCAGCATCTCTCCATCTCCTCAACACCGCTCACAATCTCACCTTGCCCGATTCCTCCCCGACCTCCCTCAACCCATCCAACCTGCCCCTCTGCCACTCCAGCGCACTCCTCAACAGCCCCACATCATCCGTGTACACCATGCCACTCTTACCCCTCCCCACCTCCATCAGCGTCTGCCGATCCAGCGCGTCCCAAGCGTTCTCCAGCTCCCTCTCCAACTTCCCCGCGTCCCCTCCTCGGGCGCTTGCCAGGCGCGTCGAGGGGTACGGCCCAAACCTCTCATAATCCCACTCTGTTCCCCAGGGGACGTGCAGACCCGGATCGACGTCCGCGCCGAACCTGTAGCCAGCCGAACGAAGGTCGTTGATCCTCTCCAGTGTGTGTTCGAGCGTGTGAGGTGTGGTGAGGTGGGCGAAGTGCGATCGCATTTGAGCCTGAAGAGTGGTGAAGGTGCGGAGGGTGCGATGGACGCGAGCGACGCGGGAGAGTTGGAGTTTCATGTGTGTGGTGTAGGCCGATTGAAGGGCGTGTAGCGACTGAAGGTCGGGTGAGGAAGGGAAGAGCGGGTGGTCGGGGATGGTGGGTGGAAGTGGGTCGAGGGGGGAGGCGAGTGCGCACCCGACCAAGAGGAGGAGGATGAGTGTAAATGTGGTCATGGTTGCGATGTGCAGCAGTCGTGGTTGAGCGTCTGGAAGAGTGGAAGCAGGAGAATCGGCCATTTATACGCTCGACCAGAAGGGAATGGCACCAGAGAGGGGGGGCGGAACCTGCACCTGCCTCGTCGATCAACCATCCCATTTGTCTTCATGATTTGCTCGAGCCACCCCCTGCAGCTTCATCGATCCGTCGCGTGGGCACGACGCCTGTTGACAGTGTCGAGCAGCATGCACTGCGACGCCGCCCACATTGACTTGGACGGCTTTCCATATGCACGCGTCCAACAGCGATTCATCTGTCCGCTGCGACAGGCATTCGATGCAATGACGAGCTGGTCGAGCCAATGCGCGGTCTTGACTGCGTCCATCGCGGTACGTCGAGCGCTGTCATCGGAATTGAGCACTTGAACGCTTCTCACCCTCGAAAGCACACACTCTCTCTCGCACACGGGAGTACGATGGCTTTCCGAACGCCACATCTACGCGGTCTCGTCGCGCATCACACCGCTATGCTGATGACCACGCATGGGGGGTATATTTCCTCATCAGCCACTCAACGGCCCCACCCGCACTGTCTGCCGCTCGATCCTCTGCCTTTCCTTCTCTTCCTCTCGCCAGACCTTGTTGGACCGTTTGACACGGTCCTTCCAGCGTCCCTTCGCGCCGTGCAGCAGCCTCGTGAGGATGACGGAAGCTTGACCTTTGGTCAGCTCGCTCCTCTTCTTCTCCTTTTTCCCCTCCTGCCCGGGCTCCGTGTGGGTGGGCTTGGACAACCCCAACCGCTTCTCGACAAGCCGTCGTTGCGAATCGCTCGCTCTCGTCGCCCTCCACGCCGCACGCCTGTTGAGCATCGCGAACAGCTGTGGCGAATTGCGCAACACCGTTTTTTGAACATACACATCCGATCCGCGCACAGCCTGCTCCAGCGTCGGCGCAAACAGAACATGTCGTGGTCGACGGTAGGGCGAACCTCCTGCAAATCTTCCCCTTCGAACGCCACCAGGGAAAGAGGCAGCAGCCGCTTTGTCCGCATCGGCGTTCGAAGGTGTGAACCACGCCGTCCACTCTGCACCTTCTGTCGGGTCTGTGTGGCGCTCGACTGTGACAAAGCCATACCGGGGAACATCGAGGATGTACGTCGAGCCGCCACAGTCCACCCACGCATTGCGGGAGAGGGTTTCGACGACGGTCGAACGGGAAAGCATGGCAGATTGAAGCTGATACGGATCGTCGTAGTCGATGTAGGTGAGCTTGGTTGGGTCGGTGAGGGTGGCGAAGGGATCTCCCGTTTCTTCCTCGGTAGGAGGAAGATCGGATTCATTTGATCGTTCGAGGAGCGCCTCGGGCGTCTCGTCTTCGATAATCTCATCTGCGGCGAGACCGAACAGCGTAGGTGTGCACACGACGCCCTTTTCGATATTGCCGACGATGTCGAGCACCAGGCAGTCCTTCTTCCCCGTCTTGGGGCTGAGTCGTAGTCCGCGCCCGATCATCTGCGAGAAGAGGTTGCGGGATCGTGTAGGCCGCGCGAGCAATACGCAGTCGATGGCAGGAACGTCGGCGCCCTCGGTCAGGATCGCACAGTTGACGAGCACGGGGTAGACACCGTTGCGAAAATCTTCGAGAAGCTGTCTGCGTTCCACCATGGGTGTCCCTCCATGCAAATACCTCGCGTCGACGCCTGCGTTGCGGAAGGTGGCAGTGAGGTCCTGCACATGCTCGATGTTGACCGCGAACACCAGGGTGCTGCGACGCCGTGTGTGGGCGCGGTCGAGCCAGGCACGCAGCACTACACGATTCACCACATCTGTGTTGACGACGCTCGCCAGCGAGGCGGTGGCAAAGTCCGAATTGAGGTTCGATAGTTTGACGCTCGCCAAATCGATGTCTGTCTTGATGGAGGTGAAGCGGATGGGACAGAGCCACTTTTCGCCAATCATCTCGAGAAAGTCTTTGTGGAACACGATGCGGTCGAACACTTTGCCCAGCGCGAGGCCGTCGTGCCTGCTGAAAGTCGCGGAGAAGCCGATCACGGGTACGCTTTCCACACCTGTTGCGGTACGCTCTTCCGGTGCGGTGCCGATGAGAGGGTCAAAGTGCGATAGGACCCGGAGGTAGGACGGTGCAGCAGCGTGATGCGCCTCGTCCACCACCACCGCCTTGAACTCGGCGGGTTCGAACTTGTCCAGCCTCTCCTGGCTCCGATTGAGCGTCTGGTACGTTGCGACCGTCACATCGGCCAATCCGGAGGCTTTGTACTTGGCACCCTGCTCAATCTCGACCGATTTGTCCGGGAACATAGACGTGACCGCGTTCGCTGCTTGAAGGGCGAGCTCGATCGAGTTGACGATGATGAGCACCCGATCGCCGCCTGTCCTGGTCCGTGCTGGGAGGCGGTCGATGAGGTGCGTGAAGATGGTCGTCTTGCCGCTTCCTGTGGGAGAGGAGACGCCGATGCGCGTGACACCGCTGTCGAGCGCTGAGAGACAGTCTTGGATGCATTCTTCTTGATATGGGCGGAGGGAGAAGGTGGGTGGTTCAGCGGCGGAGGGCGGGGTCTCGAGTGTTTCGACTGCTTCTCGAAGATGTCGCGATGCTGAGAATGGGATGAAAGGCGAGTTGGAGAAAAGCCGTATTGGTGGATTCGCCTTGAAGTTGTGTGGCTGGAGTGTCGCCCTGCTGCTCCAGACGGACGTAGTGGCTCTTGGCAGAAGCAGCGGCTGCGACAGCCTCGTCAGAACGCCAACGCTGCTGGACAGCCGCCGTGACGCCGACAGCGACATCTTCATCATCTGTGCCTAATCTTCCAGCTCGTCGTCAGAAAGGAGCCCGGCGTGTCGAGTAGTGCTCCGAAGTGGATGGATGTCGAGCAGCAACTACCGAGCCTTTGATCAGAAGCAACTCAGCTGCAGCCTGCACCCTGAATTTTTGGCTGACGATCCTCCACTTTGGGACCCTTCTGGTCCGCCTCGTGGGCGAGGGAAAAAAAAGCGCGGAAGTCGGCGCTCTCAAGACGCGCTGTCAGTCGCGTTGATGAGAACAACACCAAAAAGCTTTCACTTTCTCTTCCCGCCGAGCTCGACATCACCTCGACCCTGCAGCATCACCCTAGCATCACTTCGTTCAGCGCATCATCGATAAAAAGCGGGAGACAATGGAAGGCACAGCGTACCACGACATGGCCGAGCTGCTACGCGAGGCGGCACTGCAGGAGGCTGCGTCGCGCGCAAAAACACGCTCACCACTCAACACTTCGGCGGCGTCATCATCTCGAGTGACAACAGAAGCGGAGGACGAAGCGGAGGAGCTTTCTGCCGTGTACGAGGATGAAAAGGTCAAAAACGATGTGCTAGCAGAAAGCGTAGACAAGCGAATGGAAGCGCTCTCAAGCAGCAAGGAGAACAGCAAGGCAAATATTGCACGGAGCAACGACCAGCAACGGCTCGAGCTCGAGTGGCAGCAGCTCGACTACGCCATTCGTGCGCTCGAAGAAGGTGAGTGTTCAGCTACACTTTCATCCCATCTCGCACACCACACTGACATTTATGCGATCGCGATTGCAGATAAGAAACGCATCCCACCACTCGACTCGTCGGCGGTGCTCGACATCCGCACGCGCGCCGAGCTGCATGACCTCAACGCGCAGTACGCTTCCGCACTCGAGATGCTCCGTTCAGACCTGTCGTCGGAACGCGATGCGCTGGCGCGGGAGACGCAGCTGCAGTCCGATCTAGCCGTCGTCTGGACCGGACTGTCGAAGCGTTTGGCACAGCTGCAAGCGAAGAGACGGCAGGATTTGACTAGCGAGAGCGCCATTCGGTACGTCCTCCCCTCTTCCCCCTTCTTTCAGATATATCTCATGCTGACCAAGTCTTTTGGGTGGTGACAGCGATTTGAACCGCAAATTCAAGCGCGAGGAGCAGCGATTTAAAGAGCTGCTCGCGCAGCTCATCGACATGGGCACGGCGCTGTTCGGTTCCGAGAACCGCAAAGTCGTCACCCTCCGGCATTATCTCGATGAGTTCATGAACCAGGCGTGGGACCGACCGCTGGATCCGTGGGTCAGCTCGACAAAGCTCGCTATGCGCAGGACGGGCGGCGAGGTGGACGATGCCATGATCGAACTCTTCATTCGGGCGAACATCATTGTCGCACACCCGAAGGATTCGAGGCGGTGGCGGCTGGTCGCATTCCACAAGGCGACGAGGGGCAGCTCGTGATGTGGCGGGAGTCGAATCGTTGTCAAGCATCGCCATTCCAGGAACAGGCGCTGGCACCCAAAGCGATGCGCCTTTCGTGACGTGGCTAGACACCCTTTGCGCTGCCATCGCCATCTCGAGGACGGGCGACGAGAAGGTCGTCTTGACGCGCTTGGACACCCTTCCTCCTTTTGTCACCCATTGCTACGGGCTGCGGCTCTGGAAGCTGCTTGCAATATACCCTGGTGATCAGCCTTGGATCCTGTGCGTTTGTGCGTGAGAGGCGGGCGCATCCCTGAAGCTGCCCGAATGAGCCAGGTGAGCCGAAACGTCGTGCAGCATCGGTTGTGCTTTGCCGATGCCTTTGCGAGCAGCCACAAACACCTCGCGGGCCAAGCGAGCCGGAGCTGCTTTCCCCCCCTCCTCGGTAATGCGGTCGGATGGCTCAGCGCCACGTGCGAGTTGAGTCCCTAGTTACCTGCCTAGCGCCATGCCGGCAATGCTTCAAACGCAGACACAGAGCCGGCACCTAAAGCACATCTCCAAGAAGTCACACAAACCGAAGCTAGGACAGCGAGAGAGGTCAAAAGCCGCAGCTTGCATTGTACAACATTTACAGAGAGGGACGGACCCGGGCGGCCGAAGAGAACGGCAATACAGAGAGAGAGAGAGGTCGTAGAACAAGAGAGCGAGAGAGAGAGAGGGAGAGTCCAGGATCCGAAGCGGCGTTTTGAGAAGACGCGCTGATGTAGATGATTAGAGAGAGACAGAAGGTGAGAAGGGCGATTGCGAGGTCCCAGTGAGACACGAGCGATGCTTCTAGAGAAGTATCGAGGCTTGGGCTGTAGGCTCTCGCGAATGACCTGAGGGATAGGTGGACAAGTTCCGACCGGAACCAAGAAGGGCTCGATCTGGTCTAGAGAAGATCTCGCGTGGACGCCGCCTACGACTCGGAAACCTCGAGCTTGTTGGTGCGAGGTGCGTAGGCCGTCGGGTGCTGGCTCCAGTAGGCAGCGTTGCGGTCGACCGAAGGGTCAGCGTACGCCGCAGGAGGTGCCTGCTGCGTGGGGTCGTGCTCCTGCTTGCTGGGCCAGCCGTAGCCATCCTGGTGCGCTGGCACCTGGTGCGTCGCGGTGTGAGTCTGACCGTGCGGTCCAGGCGCAAAAGGCGAGGGGTTTGCCCACGTCGTGTCGGTCGACGACGAGTGAGTCGCGACAGGGGCGGGCTGGGACTGGAAGGGCATGGAGAAGGTGACACCGCCTTGGCTGGCGTTCGAGTCGCGGTGATCGAGCGCACCCATGGTAGCATAGTAGGGGTCGGTCGAACTGAGGTGGCCGTTGGACTGCTGGTCAGCGCCCAGGTGAGCAAGACCAGGAGCGACACCGTTGGAGCCCTTGTCCGAGCTGCCTGCATCGATCGAACCGGCGGATCGCTCCTTCTTACCGGGCTTCTTCTTCTGCGGGCTGTCGTCGTAGTGACAGTCTCGCTTGCCGATTCGGCATTGCTTGCATGGGGTGCCATCCTGGCTGCACTTGACCTTCCTCTTTCGGCAGACGAGGCAGCCCGTTCGGCTACGCTTGAACTTGGCCCGGCGAGCAGGACCGGGACCACCAACTAGATCACCATCGAGCATCATACCGGGGCCGAGGTGTGGCGCCATTCCGTAGCCCATAGCAGCAGCAGCGTGCGCAGCGGTACCAGGGGCACCGTAGGCGTTGCCGTAGCCGCGACCGCTGGCAGCAGAGCTGCTCATGGACCGGTAGCGGGGCGACATGGCGTTGGGGTCGTAACCGTAGCCAGGCTGCATGCCCGAGTTGGCGCCGTACGCCATTCGGTTGTGGTCGTAGCCCTGGGGTGGCGCGGCCGACACGGACGCGTGACGACCGTGGATGGCAGAGGACGAGTTGGCGCCCCATGGCCAGTGACGACCCGAGGAGCCGCCAGGCACCTGGTAGTCGGCCGAAACCAAGCCAGACTTGCCGAGCTGCGGCTGTGTGCGGATGGCACGCTCATCGAGCGAGAAGCGGCGAGCGTCTGCCGCCTGGCCCTGCGCGTAGCGGACCTGTGCGTGCAGAGGAGGCGACTGATCGTAAAAATGGCTGGCAGTGGAGCCGCTGTCGATGCTGCTGCCCAAGCCAACCTGGTCAAATTGGCCGTTGAGCGAGTAGATCGAGGCGTGTCGGCTGGCGGTCAGACCGGGCGAAGAAGGTGCCCATCCACCACCGCTGACGTCGTGAGGTGATGAGATGGAGGTGATTGAGTCCTGGCGATGGTGGGGCAACCCCATGGAAGAGGCGTGCGAAAAGCTGCCACGGTAGCCTGTTGGACGAACAAAGAGGAAGACTTGAGTCAGTCCGACTCGTTCTTTCGCCGCGTGGGCAGCTGTTGCATTGGATCTGCGGATCTGTGATACTCACTTGACATGGGAGAGTGGGCTTCCGCCATGGCACCTGGCTGCGGATGAGCAGGGACTGCGGCAGTGGCGTATGGGTCGTTGGATGCGGTGTGCGTGGCCTCGAAGGGACGCGGCGCACGCGGCTCATGCGATTCGGTTCCAAAGACCTGCGCGGATCGATCTGGCATGGCGGCGTAATGCGCAGGGTAATTGGGCTGCTCCATGTATGCGCTGCTCGGATCGGACACAAAGGGAACAGGAGGGGGAACGTCAGAATGAGCCGTTCCGATATGAAATCTTGCCTGCATCAAGGCAGAGAGCGCAGCGCCCTGACCAAAGCTGAGTCTGATTGGCTTGAAAGCTGCGGTGGGACATCCGCATCCTCGCTCTCGCCGACCAATCGGCTGGTACAGGGCGGTGTGACTGCTTGGAATACTTACTTTGTGCTCATTGTTGCTGAAGCAAAGCTGTCGATTCCAAGCTGGAAAGGTCGAAATGAAACTGTTGTTCTATAGTCACAACAGTGTGCTGTGGGGCGGGTACTCCGATGCTGTGACGAGCTGCTTTTCCGACTGGATCACGCGATGAGTTTGGCGTGAAGGAGGCTGAGATGAGAGCAGGACCTCGGGGGCTGCTAAGTGCGAGCTGATGTGCGTGCTCGGAATGCAGCGGAGGAGGTTGTAGGGATCCAATGGATGGCGTGGAGGTAGTTGTAGGGCGTAAGAAGACTTCCGACAGGTGCGGCGATGATATGGCAAGAAGGCAAGGAGGATGTGGTGGAAGCCAGAGGTGATGTTTGCGATGTCGGCTTCGGTTTGCGTGTCGACTTTGGCGATGGAAGGGAAGCTGAAGAAGAAGTGAGGGTGTTCGGGGCGGAGACGAGACTAGCGTTGAGAGGTTGGGCGTGGCGTAGCGTAGCGAGGCTGAGGCGAGGGTGAGAGAGCAGAGGCGAGGCTAGGCGAGGCGACAAGGTGTGTGAGAGAATCCAGCCGGGCAGTTGATGAGTGACTCAGGCGAAGGCAGAATCAGACAATGGGCGCTGCTGCTGCTGCTGAACGGTGACGTCTAGGATTGCCCGACGGGATGGGAATGGCAGGACTGAGATCCCTCAGGCAGGCGGGCGAGCGGGCAGGCCAAGCATCTCCAACATGAGGAAAATGACCGGACAGACGAGACGCAGGAGCGAGGGCCAAGATGACAGCTCGTAGCGAGGGTAGATCGCAGCACCAGAAGCAGCGGCAACAGTCTCAGCCGATAAACGCAGAGCCAGCTCTTGCTCTCTGTCTCTCTGCCCCCCTTTCTCGGCTTGAACGGCTGCAGCCCATCTGTATCTCGGGACAATGAGAGAGCCTATGCAGAGAGCATTCACTGCAGCGTTGCTCAGATCAGGCTGAAAGTCTTGCATCAGCGGCCGTTGAAGCAAGCAGCAGCAGCGGCGGCATCGGCAGTCATCGATGCCAGAGAGGAGCGGGGCAGCTGCAAAGCCAAGCCACTGCAAACACCAGGCAAGATGCAGCAGAAGAGCGGAGACCGAAGCCAGCAGCGTGCTCGAGCACGCACGCACGCGCACCTTTTTGCAGCCCGCCTCTGCACTGTGAAAATGGTCAAAGTGCATTTGGGACTCTGACTGGCCCTGCAGCGGCAGGCAGAGCGATTTTATTTTGGCGTCAGACAAAAAGAGTCAAATCACGAGCAAAACAAAAAACGGGCCAACAAAGAAAGGATTTGCATGCCGCTCACTTTGGAAATGGGAGTGGAGACACTTCCGAAGTGCCTCAACCTGAGCAGCTTTTGTTTTTCAGATTGTCCACCTTGAGATCACATCATTTGAGATTTTACAGAAAAACAAAAAACAAGGGGAAAGCATAACCAAAACTCAAAAAGCGCCCCTGGGCAAGGCACTCACCATTCGCCGTTGAGCTTGTTCAAGAGGCGGTCATGTGTACAGTATCTGTCTAATTTGCACCTCAGCGGTCATGCGATCTCTTGATTGTGATCAGAGAGAATCAAGACATGGTCGAAAGCTGGAATCAGATCGCCTTACCACGACTTGACCAGCTATGGACGGCGCTGATCTGCGACTAGAGAGAGGACATGTTGTCAAACGCGATAGACAGCCAGCTTGAGCCCTTGCACTACGATCTCCCAGCCAAGGCTGCCAGCTGAAGCTGCGCAGATGATCCTACTCAGCTGCCTGCGATTTCTAGCCCGAGCATGACTTTCAGATAGACGCTCAAACATTGCCAGAGTGGGCGGCAGAGCCTGTCTCGTCAAGAATGATACGCTTGCCCGACGGGCGCACGGTGCAAAAAGGATCGCGAGGAAATCTATTTTTTGGACCTCGGCTAGCCGACTCCGCAGAATGGGCGTCCTTCCCATGCAAGACTTCAGATTCCGACTGAATCGATGATGCTGCTGCTGCTCCTCGTTGCTGTCTCGTCTGGACAAGGTCTTGCGAGATCCTTTCGGGTCATGGGAACCCAGCTTGACTCTAGTCACATTGTGGTGCAGCTTTGCTTAGCTGCTGACTGCATCCACAGATGTCAGCCGGGAATCTATTCAGTGAGGTGCAATTCCGACGGGATCTGAGCTTGGATCACCTGCGACTCAACCCTTCGGCCCCTCACTTGGCAGCGACGCTTGCGCTCGCACCGGTCCGGAGCACAGGCTTGCGACGTACAAGATGCACAAGCTTCAAGGCGTATCGCCGCTGCCCACCGTGTAGCGGCTAAGAGTGACCGGCTTGGCTTCAAGGTTGCGACGCTGCTCGGCTTGTCCGATCCGTTTCGATGGCTCGCATACGACTCTCAAAAGCATGCTAGGGTGTGGGGTGGGCGTGAAGGGATCGGTAGGCTAGTCTAGCTCTGATCGACCCGGGAAAGCATTTGTTCGCCCTCGCTCGGTTAGATTTGAGACCTTCCAACGATGTGCATAACCGTTGACCAAGCTGCGAAGTCTACCAACCAATGTCGCGATTGCGCAGCTGATTGCTTCAGCAATCATGAACGGGATCTCTGATTTGGCTTCCTTGCGATATGATATGCAGCGGAGGCTGTAACAAGCCGGTCACACCCGAAAGCCTGTGGAAGGCAAGCTTCGTTATCGTTCAATCTATCAGTCAGAGGCAGGACGAGACCCCACGGCAAGAAGGTGCTGATCAGAAGACGATACGGATCGGCTTTGCAGTCAGTTCGAGAAGCCAATCATCGACTTTTCAACACCTAATCTCCTCAATAGGAGCCGATAGCACGGTCCGTTGTTCAACACGCTGCACGCCATCAGCAACACGATCACCTTCTCAAACATATTGATTCGCATGAGAATGGTGAAACAGAGCCAAATAAATAAAATCGTAAACGAATTAAATCTTTTGAAAATGGCGAATGGTTGTGATCTCCAAAAGCCGTGCGCCAACCTTGCAGTCTGACTGTTCGAGTCGGAGCTGCAAACAGGCTTTGCAGCAGTGCTGCACAAGCCAGCTTTGCAAGGTCATCTGCTGCGGCAGCGAGGCGATAGCGTGCCCTCTAGCCTGTTCGCGGCAGGAGTGACAGCAAACAATGCACAGGCTTTGCGAGCGAAACAATGGCAGACCCTGCGCCGTCTGCCCCACTGAAAAGCCACACCGTCTGTTCTCTGTGAGCGCTACGAAGCGAGGATCAGGGCCGCTAATTCAGGTCGCCGCACACTCGACTCCGCAAATCTTACACGAGTCAAAGTTTTACGTTCCTGGTTGTCGGCCAGGGGTTGAAAGCGTAAGACGGTTCGGCGTGAACGTGACCATGGCGAAAGCGCCGCTCTTTGCTCGGATTGGGTTGCTCCGAGTCCACCAAGGCGGGTCCAACGGCAGCGAGAGAAAAGGCGGAAATTGCGGCCACTTGATGTCATGACGTCAGCCCGCCTTGCGCGTCGAGCTTTTCAACGTTGTTTCTGTGATTCAGAAAAGTCGGTTGGACGTCTCGAGGTCGATGCTCGCATTGTGACTGCCGGAAGAGAGGCGTTTGCTTCCCTCATGGGACCACGACTCGCCTAGACGCCGGCAGAGCGAATATCCGTCCTGCTAGTGCTGATGCGATGGCTCGCAGATCGGCACCGGCGCGCTGTCTCTCTCGCCTGGCGCTAGCGATTTGTTTTCAATGCACTCTGGCGAATTCGGGAAGGTAAACCTGCACTTCGTCTAGATAGCGATCTGCTCCTCTCACTACGGCGTCTGGGACGAAGCGGCTTCGGTCAATTACTCAGCAACCCTCTGGGCGTCGGGGAGATCGCCGTTCTACCGACCAGGCTTATCGGCGTGGGCCATTGCGCGCTTGTCCACGCCCAGCCTACCCGGCCCTGTCGATATGATGTCGGAGTCCGTGTGCGCCGTCGTTGCCCCGCTGCAGCACCCCCAGTTGGCGGAGGCCAAAGAAGTCGCCGCAGTTACCGCGGCGCGCCCAGATCATCAGCTTATTTGTGAGGGGGCGACGAGGTTCTCATGCAGGTCTCACTTCCGTGCGCCCAACGTGCTGTAACCACATGCATGCTTTGAGGCCGCTGCAGATGGCGCTCGGGCAAAAAAGAATAATTTTGGGGGCTGGGCTCGCAGCCGCGGTTGCCAGACTGCGCTCTGCTCCATTGCCCAGCTTCCGGCGAGATGCGCGAAAAAAGACCCAAAGATGTTACACCGAGCCATCCATTGCTCGTTTTTCTCGGCCGTCGCCGCGCGTTGTCGGCGAACATGGTTGCTCGTAACAGGCTGCGAATCAAGCAGCCTCGCTCTCGGCGCTCTCCGGTCATGGCCGCTCAATGAGTTCAATGTCACATCGCGGCGAAAGATTCCAAACAATGCGATCATCTGCGAATAGGGTGGGCGAGATGAAGCCGGCTGAAAGCACGCTACGCCCCGTTTGATCCTGACGAACACTTGCTCGAGCCTCATGGGCGTTGATAGCACCCACCAACGCCGCATGGCGCGTATCTTCATCACGTATGTTAAGCAACAAGCCGCACAGATTGAGCTGGAGCCTGATCCCTTCTTCGTTGCCGCCAAGAACCTCTCTTGAGATCACGACCTCATGGTCTTGAAAGTTTCGCCGGATGAGGTGGTCTTGGATACGAGCAAAGTCGGCAGGCCTTCCATGTAGACCGGGACTTTCGCGAGCGCTTTCGGCGAGTTGCTCAGCCGGCTTCATCTCGAAGAGTGGGTGGTCACGCTTCCGATTGATGCACGACCATGGTGTCGAGAGCTCGGTCTTGGCATTCCGCTGGACCTTCATCATCGCCCTTGATACATGCGATCCGAGATAATGGTCATTGTTTCGAAGGAAGGGCTGAGCTCGGCGACTTCTGCTACGCTAGTCAGAAGAAAGAAGATCTTATACAGGGGCAGTGCCTGGCTGAGCATATATAGATCGCCTTCTTGTAGGCCAGATAGACATCATACAACCAGACTCGGTGCAAGATCAAGCAGTCCACTTTTCCCCAACTGAGATCGCTCGCCATCTCGTACAAGATCTTCCGAGATGCGAGTCTCTCTCCGTTTCCCCCTCTCCGTCCTGCTCCTCTGTGAGCTGCTGGTCATCATTGTCGCCGCAGCACCCCTCGCGCCTATCCGAGTGGCAGCTGAGGCTGAACACGGCGCGCTCGCCTCCGAAGTGTACAATAGCGCTGGCGAACTGCTTTCCACCTCCTTGCGCTCGCCCACCCAAATCGCCTCATCGCCGCTGCCCCGTTTCGCGAAGGAGATTCGCTTGACCAACGCAGGCGAACACTGGCTAGTTCATCCCAAGGACATCCCCTCCCTCGCCCGCCCTCGAGGCGGTCTGTGGCGCAGCCTGCGATTCGGCCGCTCGCCAGCAAGGGTCGAGATCACCAAGAACAACAACATCAAGATGATCAACGATGGCTCCACACCACGACTCTTCAGATTCGGAAGCGCGGATAAGACCTACTACGTCCTACCACACACCAAGGAGACGCTCCATGGCAACGAGGTGACGCAGACGCAGTACAAGGCGCACTCCATTCACAAGCTCCCCAAGGACACCGGGGCCCCATATAGCGATCTCGCCCTGTGATCGCTCGGCAGAAACCGCACGGGCCGTCGTTTCTGAAATGCTGGTGCAAGCCAGCATGCCATTCATTCACTCTCACCTGTAGCATTCTCATAATACGCCCTCCTTCAGTGCTGCTTTTTTGCGTGACACACGCGTGCATGAGACACACAGATATCAAGGGTGTATCATTGACGGCGATGCCTGTTTACAAGACAATTCTTTTAGTAGAATGGAACACGTCTATACGTATCGCTCTTCGAGAGCGATGCCCTCCTTCTCGAGCTCGAGGCGGATGGGGTCGCAGATGTCCTTGGTGTAAGGGGCGAGGATGCCCGTCTTGGACAGAGCAGGGTGGCCCTCGAGGATGAGACGCGTGGCGATAGCGCAAGGAACACCGACGAGCTTGGCCATCGACGAGACACCGTGCGGGATACCGTAGTCGAGCAGCGTCGAGGTGAGCGTCTTGTGCTCGCCGTTGGCCGTCTCGATCTCAAACTTGTGCTGGAGCATGACCATGTCGCGCTCACCAGGAGCGTAGGCGCACTTGTCCTCGAGCGTGGCGCAGAGCGAGTCGAGCGGGTTGCCGGCCACCTTCTCGGCCTCCTGAGCGGCAGTACCGCGGACGGTGACGGGTGCCTTGGTCGAGAAGAGGTCGAGCCAGCGGAGACCACGGATGATGGTCTCCTCCTCCTGCGCCGACTTGAACGAGACCTTGGCCTTGATGGCAGCAATGAGCTCGGTCTCGGCAGTGGACGAAGCACCGACCATCTTGGCGGTGACCTCGGCCCACGAAGCCTTAGTGTTGTAGGCGAGGAAGTCCTTGGACTCCTCGTCGAGGAAGCCGAGCTTGACGAGAGCGAGAATGAACTCGGGGAAGCCCTGGTATCGGAGGGTACCTCGGATGACCGTCTCGGCTTCGGGGATCTGGTACCACTGCTTGAACGGCGTCGAGTCACGGTTGGGGTAGGCGACGAAAGCGAAAGCAGGGTTGATGTAGAAGCTCTTGGCAGCGGCCATGAGCTCAGGGCCAGAGACGGTGAGCTCCTGGCCATCCTGCCAGAACTTGGCCGTGTTTCGGAGAGCGAGCAAGACACCGCGCGACGACCACGAGAACTTGTAGCCGAGCGGGTTGTCAGCAGCCTCGGGAGCAGGCAAACCACCGCAGTAGGAGAGGAACGACTTGATCTTGCCGCCCTCTGCGTGGACATCGTCGATCGCCTTGACAGCGTAGAGGTGGTCGAGACCAGGGTCGAGGCCGATCTCGTTCATAACGGTGATGCCGGCCTTTTGAATCTCGGGCTCAAGAGCGCGGATAGCGTCCGAGACGTACGAGGTGGTGACGACGTTGACCTTGTGCTCGCAAGCGGCCTTGATGACAGCAGCGTGGTAGATGTAAGGGATGAGCGAGATGACAATGTCGTGGCCCTTGACGATCTGCGAGAGAGCAGCAGCGTCGTTGACGTCGACAGCGGCGGCAGTAGCGTTGTGAAGGCCCTCGGTGAGCTTCTCCGAGTGCTCAATCTTGGACGAAGCGACGGTGAGGCTGTACTCGGGGAAGCGCGTGACGTACTTTGCGAAAGGACCAGCAACGTAGCCTGAACCGAGAAGGAGGATCTTCTTGGCAGCACGCTGAGCCTTGGCCTGGCCATCGCCGGAGGGGATGATGCGGCCAGGAGCGGGAGCGCCGTCGTCGATGACCTTGCGGGCGAATTCAGGGAAGGTGAAAGCCGCCCTGTGCACCTGTGAGTTGTAGTATCGGCAGTCGGGCACCTCGCGAAGGGGCTCGCGAAGGTTGTGGCTCGCATCCGTCGAGCAGATGACGAAGCCCATCTGACCGGAAGGGTAGGTGGGGATGGTGGTGAAAGCGTAGTCCGATACGGGGAACAGCTCCTTGGTGGATTTTCGCAGGTCGGAGATGAGACCGAGGTGGATCCAGACGCACTCGCCCTGAGTGGAAATGTGTCCGCCGGGCTTGAGGGCCTCCTTGAGGAGAGCGAAGTAGGGCTGCTGGAAGAGGGCCTCAGCGGGACCGACCGGGTCAGACGAGTCGGTGATGATAACATCGAAGCTGCCCTTGTTCTTGGGGTCCTTGAGGAAAGCGAAACCGTCGCCGATGATGACCTTGGACTTGGGGTGAGTGAGACCCGCGGCCATGTTGGGAAGGTATTGCTTGGAGACACGGGGAACAGCCTCGTCAATGTCGCAGAGAATGGCCTCCTTGACCGTGTCGTGCTTGACGACCTCACGCAGCACACCACCGTCACCGCCGCCGATGACGAGAACGCGCTCGGGGTTGGGGTGCGAAGCGAGAGGAAGGTGGGCAATCATCTCTTGGTAGGAAAACTCATCGCGCTCGGTAGCCTGAATGACACCGTCGAGGACAAGGACATTGCCGAAAGTGGTGGACTCGAAGACGAGGACGTCCTGGTAGAGCGACTTTTCGTGGTGGAGGATGCGTTGAACCTCGAGGCTCATGGCCTGACCGGGCCACTGCGAGTTGTACTCGTGGAACCAACCATCGCGGATGTTGGGGTGAGTGATGACGCCCATTTTTGCTGTAGAGGGGGTATGACGGGAAGGGGATGATGGTAGTAGAAGGGTTCAAGGCGCACTTTGAGTGACTTGGACTCAAGCTCTTCTCTGTGCTTGCATGGAAGGGTGGATTCAACTCCACCCTGTGCTGCTGCTTCCTGCTGCCGGCAAGCTTCCGAGCTTGCCGCTCAAATTTTCTTCTAAAGTCACCAAAAAAAATTGACTTTCTTCCTGGACCGTGAGCCAGCCACTTTTCCTTGGTTTGGGCCCGATTCCGGAGCAAGTCCATCTGGAATCAACTGTGCCTTGCTCGCTCATCAACCTTCAACTCTGTCTGGCGCACCACGCCATGAAGCTTGCCGTCGAGACTCGAGTGCGTATAAGATTGAGCGTCAATATAAGGAATGATAACGTATAGGGGTCGTTGAGAGGTGACGTGCTTCTTCTCAGTCACGGAGGCGTGGGAACCTCGGCGAAGGCCCGACAGCTTCTCGGTGAAGCGCCGGGTGAAGCTGCCAGGGCGAAAATAATGTCAAAGCCCAAAAGAATGGCGATCTTACACGGAACAGGATTTTCGAAGTGGAGTCGAAGGGTCCAAAGTTGCACCTGACGAGTGGTCTCCATTGCCTTCTCACGTCCACCACCAACTGAAGGCATCATGTCGTCTTCACAGCCACCAGGAGGTGGCGAGATACCAGGGTCGGATATACCAGACATGACAGGAACAGGCGTCATCCCGGAGTCGTTCTTCGACATGCCCTTCGACTATGGAACGGGTGACGCCAACATGGACTTTGGTTCGATGCCTGGCTTCCCGACTGGCGACGTCGCCATGTCGAATTCATCTGACTTTGATGCGCTCACCGCCCAAATCGCCGCAAGTATGCCACCGCTTCCTTCCGCCTCCTATCCTACGACGATGATGGCGGGCTCGCAACCCTATTCAGCAGGGGTAAAGATGGAGATGGAGGATTCGAGCAGCGTGCCAGGCGCCTCCCCTATGACAGCAGAAGGATCCACGCCCAAACCGGCAGCACCAAAGGCAAAGAAGCCAGCAAAGCCCAAAGAGGAAGGAGCGGAAGCAAAAACGAAGAAGCCAAAGAAGAAGCCAGCTGCTATCGCTGCCACAGATGCCGCCGCTACGGCTTCACCCGCATCTTCCGGGCCTGTCCCAGGATCATCCAAAGATTCGGCCTCGTCATCGGCACCGAAACCCAAGAAGACTGTCAAGAAGAAGAATGCAAGCACGAGCAAAGATCAGCCCCCTTCCGCCACCACTTCACCCGCAGCGTTTGCGACTCCGGCTTCGCCCTCAAAAGACACGAAGTCGAAAGGCAAGAAGGCATCAGCATCAAAAGCCGGCGGAAAAGCAGCCAGCAAGGCGCGATCTACCACAGCGAGGTCAGCATCCCGGATGTCGTCCATCGGCAGAGATGCAGGGACTCCCGCAGCAGCGTCACGCGTCGGCAGTCAACGGCCGCAGGATGAAGCCAACGACGACGACGAGCCTGCGCCGAATCGAGCGGCACCGCAAGAGGACGAGGAAGCGGACGACGAAGAAGTGGAAGCCGATGACGGCGTCGAGGAGCTCGGCAAGGACCACTTTTCGACGCAAGAGGCTATCTATGCTGCTCAGCAGCGCAACATGGGTCTCCTGTCGATGGTCATGGACGAAGATCAGCTGGACAGGCACATGGCCTCCCGAAGAGGTGCTCTTAACAAGACGAGCGTTCGCAAATTGGTCAACCATGTGCTGTCGCAGTCCGTCTCGCAGCACGTAGCGATGGTGGTCTCGGGTGTAGCCAAGATCTTTGTCGGTGAGATCGTCGAAAAGGCTCGCGAGATTCAAGCAATGCGAGGCGAGCAAGGCCCGCTTCGACCGAATCACCTGCGCGAGGCACATCGACAGTACTATCTCAAGCGCGAGCGTCCCGGTCACTATCCACCTGGCACCAACGCAGGCTTTCCTGGCGTGGGCAAAAAAAGACGCATGTTTTGAACAGCACTCCTCATTTGCATTGTACCGTTCACACACTTTTAATCTCTGATCTTGCCTCTGGCGAGCTGTATTTCTACGATACTTTCATGCTTGGTGACTGCGAACGATTGGACAGGAGGTGACTCGATCAAAGCTTGGCGACCACCTTGCGCTTCTCTCGGAATGCTTCCGCGGGCAGCTTCTTTGCCATCTCCCTCATCTCGCGACGGAGGATCTTGCCCGACGCTGTCTTTGGGATTGTGTCAATACTGTGGATCGGAACAAAAGCCGATATTGTCGCGGAAGAGCAGTGTGGCGTGGGAACAGCAATGAGTCAGTGAAACGGTTCCGCCGACAGAGCACAACCTCGGAATGAGCCGACACTTACAATGTGACACCGCAAAGATGCTTGTATCGGGTCTTGTTGTCAGCGACAAACTTGAGGATCGATTGCTTGATCTTGTCGTCCTCTTCCTTTCCACCCGCATTTGAGCGCTTCTTTGCATCTTGCGAGAGCGATACAAAAGCAAACGGCAGCTCACCTGCTGCTTCGTCCTGGATGCCAATCACACCGCAGTCCGAGACATCGGGGTGATCGAGCAAGAAACCCTCCAGCTCGGCAGGCGCGACCTGGAAGCCCTTGACTTTGATCAACTCTTTCAGTCGATCGATGAAGAACACCTCGCCGTCTTTGTTGATCTTGACCTCGTCTCCGCTGCGCAGCCACCCTTCAGGCAGGTAGGTCTCCTTGGTCGCTTGCTCGTTGTTGGTGTAGCCCAACGTGATCTGCGGTCCACGCAGCCAGAGCTCGCCCAGCTCGTCGTAGCCCACCTCCTTGCCTTCCGAATTGACCACCTTGGCCTCGGTGTTCGAGATCAGGCGACCCGCTGAACCCATCACAGGTGGCTCTCCGACGGGGAACATGGTCGTCACCGAGCACGTCTCCGTCATGCCCGAGCCTTGACCCCAGTCGAGCTTGGGGAACACCTTGGTAAACTGCCGACTCAAGTCATCCGACAAGGGCGCAGCACCGACCATCGCAAATCGAGCCACCTTGCGCAGCTCCTCGAGATAGGGCGGCACGCTCGGGTCCTTGCAGAACAGCACGATCTGTGGCGGCACCAGCCACCACACGCTGATCTTGTACTTGATGATGGTCTTGACCATGGCCTCGATCCCGCGGAACTTGCTCATCACCACGTTGGCGATGCCAGCAAAGAAGACAAAGTGCATCGTCGTCGACAGACCAAAGATATGAACCTGAGGAAGGACGCCGAGCGACACGTCCTTACCTGGGCAGAAACGTCCCGGCGCTCCGATGGTGTTGCCGACCTTGTTGTGCGCCATGGTCTGCAGCGCGTTCGATGTCACGGCGTGGTGCTGGATCGCGACACCCTTTGGCAGGCCGGTGGTACCCGAGGAGAAGGAGAGGAAAGCAATCTTCGTCCTCCCCTCGCCGGGCTTGAGCTTGTTGCGCGTCGAGGCGAGGATGCCCTCCCCCTTCTCCTTGACGATAGTACGACCTTCCTCGATCAGCCCGGCGAGCGTCCATGCGCCCTGCGTCTTCTTCTGGATGCGGCCGTAGTTGGACTCGGAGTATTTGAGCACCGTCACAGGCTCCTGGATGACGACCACGCGGTCCTTTGGAATGCCAGCCAGTTTCGCCGCCTCGAACCCGTTCTTCAAGGAGGTGGGATCTTCACTGACAAATAGCACCCTCGAATGGGACGCTTCAAGCTGAAAGCTGAGCTCCTTGGCCATGAACGCCGAGTTGGCCGGCGAGATGGTGCCGCCGAGTCGGTGTGTGGCCCATACGGCAATAGGGAAGTAGATGCTGTTGGTCGCGTAGATACTTGCTCGCGTGTCGGACTGGATGCCACATCGCTCGGCGAGGGCGACCGACAGGAGATCCGTGTTCTCCTTTGCCTCCTCGAATGTCCATTTCTGGCCCGTCTCTTCGTCGATGAAGAGTGGCAGTCCGGTGTCGCGCAAGTCGGGTCGGCTCGATGGGAAGTACTCGTACATGCAGCCATAGACATCGAGATCGTCCGGGAGCTCCTTGACGTGCTCCGAGGTCGAGGTGAAGATCATCTTTGCGTGATGGCAGAGCGAAGGGTGGATGATGGTCTGCTTCGTGCTTCTCGAGGTGGATGCCCGAGGCCAGGAAGGAGGTGTAGTCGAAGAAAACAGGTAAGTTCATGCGCACGACCCTAGCACCAGCTCGCTCGGTATTGCCTACCCCACACACTCACGGATATAGCCGGTCCCCACAGGAACACCAGCTTTACCGGATTAAACGGAAGCAGCTGCACAGCGCGTCTTGGCAGAGGATTTCCCCGCAGATGCTGTTTTTGGGTGGATTTCGAGGAACGATTTTTTGGCTCTATTCTTGAGTTTTGCTCCGAGCATTTCGAGGTTTGGCATCGTCCTTGTCTGGGCTCGGTGCGACAAAGTCGGCGGTTGTGAACCATCAGCAAGACCAAAGGCAATCAACCAATGCATCAGAGAAGCGCAGTGTGGCCTCTGAGGGAGGCCGCACAGTGGAGCGCCACTGTCGGAAAGGTGCGCCATCTGGGCACAGCGGGACGCTCCGAACAAGATCTGGTGCTTAGGTGACGATTGGCCTCGAGGTTTTCGGCAGCAGTTCTCAGGAAAGGGCTTTCGAGGGTCTAGGATGAGGTTTGCGATGAGCGCTTCAACGTAGCGTTTCCAGATCGACCTGTGGATGCGGAGAGTGGGTTGCAGCAACGATCACGTTGAGGTGATCCTTCGGTGGTCTCCGTGGAGCATATTGACTTTGCCACGTCTTTTGGTGACGGCTCGCATTTTGATAGCAGCCGACCATTGTCAACAATGGCCATGTCGAGAACCAACATCGGCGATCGATACGAAACACTGCACTGATGTGAGGCTTCGAAGAGCCTAGTCAGACGACCCATCCCGATAGCATAGCTCATTTCGAGGTGGTCAGGAAGGATGGATCCAAATTATCGGTTTCGGCGTCTGCGTAATTGCGCAAAGCCACCGAAGCCACCGAAGCTCACGGCTGCTCAATTGTGCAAATGGGCGTGGAGGGTCGACGCGCGCTTGACTGCCGCAACTCAAGCTCGGAAGACGAAGGTCTGCGCCGAGCGAATATGTCCATGCACCAGCATTTCGACCATGCCTGTCTTTGCGCCACATGTTGACCACGATGAAGGAAACAAAGTTGTGGACGGGCCACACCAAAGAAGGACGCGCTCTGCGTCGACTTGGCTATGCCTTAGAATCCCACGACCCGCGTCACCGAGCAAAGAAGGCATGGTCCACTCAAGACGGCGAACGGGAGTACCAGACTTCATCGAGGTAGGCTGGATGTCAATCCGCGCAGAACTCCAAAGGGAGCTGCACCATGCCGATGGCGCTTGCTCGGCGAATCAGCACAGCCGGGGTCTCGTTTTCGGTTGGACCCTGCAGGCGCTGCTTAGACTGCATGGCGAGTCATTCCTCTTTACCCCACACTTTCTCGAGGCGCTTGGTATTTCTCTCCGCTGCACGTCGAAGCGTCAGAGGTGCATCTCCTGAGATCAGATGACCCACCGTGTGTGCGGGAATAACGTTCCGCGCGTCCCTCACTGCGCCCAACTTCTTCTTGCCGATGTAGTTCTTCGACCCTCGCTTCGCTAGCCTCATATTGAGTCCAGCTCGAATGCCGATGGAGTGTAAGAGGCTACACCGCAATGCTAAGCTTCAGGACCGTGCGTTGGCTGTCCTCCGCTAGGCTCGGCACTTCAGCCCCACCACAAGCCACCTCTCTTGGCCACGCTCAAGCTTTGTTGCTACGGTAGTCATTTGGCTTGTCAAGTATAAGAATAGCTCAGTCGGGCTCGCGTGTCACGCCGTTCCCACCATTCGCTCTTCCCATCGAGCTTGACGTTCACCTACACATCGACAAACTGATTCACTGATATCACAAAGACATCTCCTACACCATGACTGAGCACTACGATGTTGTAGTGATCGGCGGAGGCTTCGCGGGCATCTACCATCTCTACATGCTCCGCAAGCTCGGCTTCAACACTCATCTCTACGACGCTGCTAGCGACTTTGGCGGTATCTGGAGGCTTAACTGCGTAAGTACACTGATGGACCAGACCATCGACACCAGCTCATGCGCTAACCACTATCCTCGCCACTCTCTTCTCTCACTGATTACCTCCAGTATCCCGGCGCACGTGTAGACAGTGAGGTCCCACTCTACGGTCTCTCGTTCCCTGAGGTGTGGAAGTCATGGAACTTTTCATGCAAGTATCCCGACTACAAGGAGCTCCGCCACTACTTCAACCACCTCGATGACAAGCTCCAGCTCCGCAAGGACTGCAGCTTCAACCACCGTGTCCACAGTGCCCACTGGGACGACTCTAAGCAGCAATGGACCGTCACTGCGGGCCCAAGCAAGGACAAAACCGTTACCGCCACCGCTCAGCACGTCATCTTCTGCCTCGGCTTCGCTTCCAAGGTCAACATCCCCAAGATCCCTGGCATGGACAAGTTCAAGGGCCAAATCATTCACACGGGCGAGTGGGAGGAGTCGATCGACTGCTCGGGCAAGAAGGTCGCCGTCATCGGTACCGGCGCTTCGGGCATCCAGGTCAGTCAGGAAATCGGCCAGGTTGTCGACCGCCTCACCGTCTTTGTCCGCACGCCCAATCTCGCTCTTCCCATGCGACAGCAGAAGCTCGAGGCGAGCGCACAGGAGGCTTTCAAGGACATCTACCCAGAGATCTTTGACAAGCGCAAGAAGACCTTTGGCGGCTTCCACTACGACTTTGACCCTCGCGCCACCCTCTCGGTCTCGGCCGAAGAGCGCGAGCGCACCTTTGAGGAGCTGTGGGCGCGCGGCGGCTTCCACTTCTGGCTCGAGACCTTCCACGACCTGTACGCCGACAAGGATGCCAACAAGACGGCGTACGACTTTTGGCAGAAGAAGGTGGCGCAGCGCATCCAGGATCCTAAGAAGCGCGAGATTCTCTGCCCGGAGGAGTGGCCTCACACGTTCGGCACCGTTCGCCCGTCGCTCGAGCAGAACTACTACGAGGTGATGAATCAGGACAACGTCGAGATCGTCTCGATCAAGCGCGGTGGCGAGGAGGGCATCAAAGAGCTCACCGAGAAGGGCGTGCTGCTCAACAGCGGCCGAGAGATTGAGCTGGACCAGATCATCCTCGCCACGGGCTTCGACACGCACACTGGCGGCTTCAAGCAAATTGACATTCGCGGCAAGAACGGTCTCCCCTTGACCGACAAGTGGGCCCAAGGTTGCAACTCGCTCAACGGCCTCAACACGGCCAAGTTCCCGAACTTGTTCTTCCTCTACGGCCCCCACGGCCCCACTGCCTACTCCAACGGACCCTCCACCGTCGAGGTCCAGGCCGAATGGGTTTGTGAGATGATCAAGTACATGCGCGACAACCAGATCTCCCACTTTGACGTCCAGGACGAGGCAGAGGCAAAGTTCGGTGAACATATCAACGAGCTCTCGGCCAAAACGCTCTTCCACGAGAGCCACGGCTGGTACATGGGCAGGAACATCCCTGGCAAGCCGGTGCAGGCGTTGAACTTTACCGGTGGCATCCCGCTGTATGTGAGCGAGCTGGCGGAGTGCAGGAAGGAGGGATATAAGGGGTATGATTTGGTCAAGGCATGAGTGCCGGTGGTGGATGTTTCGTGCTTCGTCCTATTCGCCTTGGCTCAATATAGGTTCGTTACTGCGCCAATCATTGCTGTGCTGCTCCGTGCTGATTGTGACGCTGCTTGTTCAGGCTCGATGAGGGCCGGACGTCAAGATGCGAAGGTATTGTCTGTATTGCGATGCGAATTCTACTGCGCTGGATCAAGGGATGCCGATGTATTCGAGGTACAAGTTGTCCGTGGGCAGCATCATGGGTGGGTCATAGATCTTGTAGAGACTTGGCGACCTGTTGCCCCACGCATCCGTCAAACGGAGTGCCGACGAGGGGACGCCGTGGTGCAGGTCGACCCAGGTGTCGACGAGCGTGTACTCCTCGGAAACATCGTACATCTCTTCAGGCGGGTTGTTGGTGTCGCAGCTGGAAGTGAGGAGTTGGGCGCCTTCACGGGCGATGGGGTAGAGCTGAAGAGTTCCGTTGGCGTGGAGGTTGTAGCTGCCGTGCTGCCAGATGAGCTGAGAGGTAATGCACTCTGGTTTCCTTGCTGGCGGTATCAACAAAGTAAGAGCAGCAATGTTAGTAAGTCGCATGAGAATGCTGAGCACGACGTGAGGAAGGACTTACGATTCGGCTGGACGCGGTACTTGGCGAACTCCCAATAGCCGTCCTGGGTGAAGCTGTATGCTTGCCCAGGAACGCGAGGAGGAATGAAGCTTCGTGTGCGTGGATTGAAGAAGTTGGCGCCGGTGGTGACTACGCCCGAGCCGGACGACCATGTGCCTTGAAGCATGGGCTCGTCACCTGCGTTGAGGATGGCATAGCGTTGTCGGCCTGCCGATACCAAACTTGTCGCTTGGAAGAGGATGCACGCCAAACAGAAGGCGAGCAGCTGTGTTGTGTGCGCCATATCGTGTGTTGGTCGAGTCAGTGAGATCTCGAAGAGGTGCGATTGATGTCGTACGCCCTAGATGCTGATGATACACAGATTGCGATGCTGATCCAGCGAGTGGCTGGCTCGATGATGATGCGGAGGTGGTGGGCGACGGATGTGATAGCAAGGAAAGAAGGATGAAAAGGTGAGCGAGTAAGGAGCGGAGGAAGCAACACCTGTCACCTTGCCAGATTTTGGTGAATGGGCCTGCCAGACGAAGAAGAGCCTTACGCCGAATCTGAGATCGCCGTCTTGTCAAACCCCTATGCTTTGCAACACGGCGACTCCGACAAGTCACGAGGCGATGACAGTGCTCGCTCGCAAGTGCTCCGACCGGCTGTGAACCTCGAGCGTGACTGACCAAGCGAGCATCAACAGTCTTACGATGATCAGCGGCAGACAGCAAAGCCGCCAGATTGGGCTAGCCTTGTCGGTGGAGCTTCGGGTGTTCCGCTGTGCAGCAAACTCAAGTTTCTTGGCATTCGAGAACAGTGGACAGGCACCCAGGCTCTCCCTCGGCGCCCACGACCCCGATTGGCTGTTTTTGACAGCCCTCTCGCGCAGTGCCTGTGCTCAAATGTCTTGGCGCTCTGAAAACACTTGGCATTCGCGAAAATCTCCTGTGTGGCCTTCATGCGTGTTGTGTTGCTGGTGTTGCGGGGACCCTGCCCCTCCTCTCTCGCCCCGGAGCCCAAGATTTCGCAAGCCCATGTAAGTGCATTATCGTCAGTCATGAGTAAGAACCTGATTGCGAGAAGCGCGACTTGCGAAAGCGGCGGCAAAGATCGAAGCCGCCAGTCTCCGACCCACATGAGGGAAGGGAAGGCCTTGTCACAGCCGGGCTGTGTCTGAGATGCATCAAGTACGGAGGCCAAGACTTTTTGACGTGCTCCTCGCCGATCCTTCTCTTGTAGCTGCACGAAACTCTTGGTGACAGCCAAACGCAACACGCGGAGAATAGCCTAGCTCGTGAGACTCGCTCTTACCTCGTCTGTCTAAACCGATACAGGGAGCCTGCAAAACGCCGGCTTCGTCGCTCCCAACGACACTCCAGTCTTGTTCTTTCCTCGAACACGTCTTCCCTCCTTCCTCACCACCAACAGCAACATCAGCAAGCTCCACCGCAACAACGACACTGCTTTGCATCACTTGCCGTCCCATTCTTGTCTCGTCATTTCTCACTGCAGCTGGCTGTAGCTTCGAACCCACTTCATATCCATCATAATGCCGTCTCGGCGAGAGCCAGCCTATCAGCGGGCACACAACCCGCCCAGCATGGCCTCTTCTCGTCCCTCAGTACAGACCGACTCGAGCAGCAGCTCTTCCTCGCAAAAGTACTATACCATGCCTGGCCAACAAGGCGGCCGAGGCTACGGCAGCCGCGGCATGCCAGCAGCGCCTCTTCTCACTGACGACGACGATGAAGACGACTACCTCTACTCCGATAAGGGACTTGACCGACATTCCGGCCCTTGCATCAGTTTGCGCGGTGTACTCAATGTCCTCACACTCATTTTGCTCGCCATGGGCCTGCTCGCGCTCTTCCTCGGCTACCCGCTCGTCGTGGTTCTCAGCAAGGTGTTCGACTCGATCGACATCAACCCGTCGAGTCCTCAACGTCTCACAACACTCACTCAGCGTGGCTTGATCGACCCAGACACACCGCCTACGGCCATGCGCCGCACCTCGGTCGTCGACGGCTCGGCGTGGCACCTTGTTTTCTCAGACGAGTTCGAGCAGGAAGGTCGATCCTTCTGGCCCGGTGATGACCCGTACTGGGAGGCCGTCGATCTCTGGTACTGGGGAACGGGTGATTACGAGTGGTACTCTCCCGAAGCCGTCAACACCACCGGCGGTGCGCTCGTCATCTCGGTCGAGGAGCGTGAGACCAACAACAAGAACTTCCGCTCCGGCATGGTCCAGAGCTGGAACAAGGTGTGCTTCCAAGGTGCCTACTACGAGATCGCTGCCCGCTTGCCTGGAGCGCATGACATCCCCGGTCTCTGGCCCGGTCTTTGGACGCAGGGCAACCTCGGCAGGCCCGGATACGGTGCCACCAACGAGGGCATGTGGCCCTACTCGTACCAGGGCTGCGACACCGGCGCGCTGCCTAATCAGACGTACGTCAACGGCACTGGACCGCCCGCCGCCCTCAACGCAAACGGTCTCTTCTCGGCGAGCTACAACAACGAGCTCTCGTGGCTCCCCGGTATGCGATACACCTCGTGCGGCTGCCCTGGCACCGAGCACCCGGGTCCCAACCGTGGCATCGCTCGTTCGGCCCCAGAGTTGGATATCCTCGAAGCCAAGATCGACGTCGCCGGCGGACATGGTGAGACCTCGCAATCACTGCAAATGGCCCCCTTCGACGTCGACTACTACTATGGAAACTCGACGGCGGGTGGCGACATTCGCATCTGGGACGCGCGCACGAGGCTCAACGACTACAAGGGTGGTGCTATCCAAGAAGCCGTCTCTGCGCTCAGTGCTGTTCCTGATGTAGCGTACGAGAACACCGTTGGCGGCCGTTACGTCACCTTCGGCGTCGAGTACGCCCCCGACTGGAACGAGGACGGTGATGCCAGCGTCACGTGGTACATGGACGGCCGACCGACGTGGACCTTGAACGGTCAAGCCATCGGACCCGTCCCCGAGCTCGATGTCTCTCAAAGGCTTATCCCGACTGAGCCCATGTTCCTGATCCTCAACGTGGCCATCTCCGAGTCCTTCCAGGTGCCCGACTTCACCCAGCTCGAGTTCCCCGCGCACATGGCCATCGACTACGTCCGCGTCTACCAGCGCGACGGCCAGCCGGATCGTGTCGGTTGCGACCCCGCCAATCGCCCAACATACGAGTACATCGAGAACAACAAGGACATGTATTACAATCGCAACTTGACAGAATTCCCGAAGAGCAGGATCCCAAGGAACAGGTTGCAAGGATGCTAGATGGTCTCGTCGCGATCAGGTCGGGATGATGGTTTGCCACCCACAAGTTTTTTAGGGTGCAATTTTTTTATACAGTTTCCAGAACAATCGCTTTTCCAGTCGTGCAATGCATCTTACTGTACAGACAGCAATCGCGGAACGTGTGTGAGGGTGTCCATTGTGTGTTGAGCGAAGGGAGGCAGGATCTTGATACCGGGGGAGAAAGACCGGGCCGTCTATAATAAAGGAGGTCCCCTTAATCGTAACGTGTCCACTCAAGCAGCGTCTCAGAAACCGCAAATGCGAGGCCCGCCACTTGGCAAAAGCAGGACCCGCCAAGGTCCGCCGACTCGCAAACGCAGAGCCAGCCAGATCTCAAACGCAGAGCCAGCCAAATCGCAAAGGCAGAGCCCGCCAAGTCGCAGACGCAGAGCTGCAGAGCTTGTCCGCAAAAGCAGGGCCCGCCAAAACGCAAAGGCAGAGCCTGCTAAAACGCAAAGGCAGAGCCTGTCAAACCGCAGAGGCAGAGCCCGCCAAATTGCAAACGCAGAGCTCGCGTACGTGAGTAGGCTTGCTGAGTCGAGCACCAGCAAAGCACCAAGAACACCGTCAGGCCCGTGATACGGGGTGAGCAAGACTGAACTCGTTCGTGCCTCTTGCTCTGCGTCACACCGTGCATGCTATTGACAACTTGCGGGACGCCTCCCGATCTCGTGTTGGGTCGAGGCGGAACCCCTCAAAGCGCCAAAGCTTGATCATGTACAAACATTGGTGCAGATTGAGACGCTCATCTAAATTCGGCGCAACTTTGCTACACAGTGTCGGCTGGATGGGGTCGTGCCCATCGTCAACCATGTTGGGATTTGCCCATTGAGGCGACGACGTGGGCTGCCGGTTGACCCGGGAGTGAGGACTAAGCCGAGGCACCACACAGAACAGTGTGATGTTAGGGCGTGCGCTGGTCAAGCGACCCACTCTAGGCTGTCTCCTTGATGACTGCGTGGCGGCTCACGCTTTTGTTTGCATGAGAAAAGTTCAATTTGCGCCTCGGAGAATTTCAAGTTGAGGAATACAAGCTTATCATGAATTTGAATTGACGTATTACCGGCGTTCTAAAGGCATACGCAGATCATTGCACCTCGGCAGGAAACAAAACATGTGGTCTGTGGTTCGGCGCACAAGACCCCTGTCCCTCGATCGAGAGTCGCATCCGCAATGGCAGAGCTCTCGGTCAAGGCGAGCGTCGCCGGCTTTGTCAACCTGGCAGCAAACCTACGCAACAAAGGCTTGCCTCCCTCGCCGTGCTGCGCTGTTCCGTGGGCAGCGAGCTAGCAAAAAGTCGATTGTCGGCGCAGTGATCCGTTCGAAACTCAACCAAACCCACTCAAGCAGGGAAGCAATCATCTGAATCGTGGGCGGGACGTGCGATTGTAACTTGGCCAGTCCAGAACAGGCTAGGATCCGGCTGGCCTCAGGAGCGAGAGACAAGGCCGTTGCTCATCTGGCTGCCGGACCGACGGTGACGGAACGATTCGCCGGCTCAACTGACGCACGTCGGCGGTCAGTCGGCGGCTGAATTTCTGCTCCCTTTGCCCTTCCAAAAATTTCGACGTTTTCATGCAGGCCCCCTCGAATCAACAGGCCAGCATGGCGCAGAGCCGCTAGCTTCGCACAGCCCGTGACAACGCAACACACACACTCCCACACGCTTTGCTCGGTCAATCACAGCATGATACACTTGAGGGGCACTGCATGTCACACTGAGCCGCACGCTGATGTTCTTCCCTTTACCACCATCCTTCCGCCAGCACCGTCGCCGTCAGCTCCATTCTGACCCCATCTCTCGCCTCGATCCATCGCTCGTAATCACTCCAATTGGATCGCACGTAACTTCCGCAACCTTCAGCGCCTCATTTGGATCGATCCACCCCTTCGACGTCTACTGAGCGCATCTCTTTTGAAAGAGAAACCGGTACATCCATCGATACCGGAGCGCACTCCGCCATCATGACCGACCCATACCGAGGAGGATCCTCCTCCGCACACAGCCCGCCCTCCAGCTCGGAGACTAGCATCGGCGGCACCACGTCCAATCAGCACGATGGTCTCCTCTACGACCGCTCCAACCCCGCTTCCGGTACTCAAAAGTATCAGCTCGCCAACAATGGCATGACCGAGGAGGAAGACGACTACCTTCACAGCATCGACGCCAAATGGGACAAGTCTTCGCACGGCTGGAACTTGCGAGGCTTCCTCAACATTCTCACCCTCACTGTCCTTGCACTCGGTCTCCTCATGCTCTTCCTCGGCTACCCTGTCCTTATCAAGATCAGGGACCAGTACGACGACAAGACCAAGGGTGCTTTCGGTCTTGGCGGTACCAACGGTTCCGGGCAGGTGCCCGCTCTCGCTATCTCCTCGCTTATCGACGCCGACACACCGCAGAACGCCATGAAGTGGACCAGTGGCTATGATCAATCCTCCTACCATCTCGTTTTCAGTGATGAATTCGAAGTCGATGGCAGGACCTTCTGGCCTGGAGACGATCCGTACTGGGAAGCCGTCGATCTCTGGTACTCTGGTACAGGAGACTACGAATGGTATTCGCCCGAGGCCGTCAACACCACCGGTGGAGCCATGGTGATCGCTCTTGAAGAGGCCGAGGTCCACAACAAGAACTTCCGCTCCGGTATGGTCCAGTCGTGGAACAAGTTCTGCTTCCAGGGCGGATACATCGAGTTTAGCGTCAAGCTACCTGGCTCTCCTAGCACCAGCGGATACTGGCCCGCCGTGTGGCTCATGGGTAACCTCGGCCGTCCAGGCTATCTCGCCTCGACGGAAGGAACTTGGCCATACTCATACAACTCGTGCGACACCGGCATTCTTCCCAACCAAACCTACGTCAACGGCACCGGTCCCTACGCGGCCATCAACTCCAAGGGCACGTACGCGTACAATGGCGAGCTCTCGTACCTTCCCGGCATGCGCTACTCGTCGTGCACATGTCCAGGCGAGGAGCACCCGGGCCCCAGCAACAACGTCGGCCGCTCCTCGCCTGAGATCGACATCTTCGAGGTGCAAGTGCAGTACAAGAACGGTGCCAAGCACTCGTACGCCTCGCAGTCGCTCCAGGTGGCTCCCTTTGATGACGCCTACGCCTGGGGCAACTCCAGCACCGAGGCCAAGGTCTACGATGATACCATCACCGAGTTCAACACCTACACGGGTGGTCAGATCCAGGAGGCTGTCTCGTCCGTCACCAAGGTGCCCGACAGCGGCTTCCAGCTGACCCAGAACCAGTTCGTCAAATATGGTGTCGAATTCTCGCCTGATTTCAACTACGACGGCAGCGGATCCATGACCTGGTACGTCGATGGGCAGCCGTCGTGGTCGGTCAACCCCAAGGCTTTCCCTGCGCGTCCCGCATTGGACATCGGCCAGCGTATTATCCCCGTCGAGCCCATGGCCATCGTAATGAACCTGGCAATCTCGGCCGGTTTCCAGAACGTCGACTTTGGCACGGGTGGTATTACCTTCCCCGCCTTCATGTCGATCGATTACGTTCGCGTCTATCAGAAGGATGGCCAGACCGACCGCATCTCATGCGATCCGGCTGATCACCCCACCGCCAGCTTCATCGCCAACCATCCGGACGTCTACTCAAATAACAACCTTACCCAATGGCCCAGGGCTAAGTACGGCTGGCCAAAGAACACGTTGACTGGTTGCTGAGCCGTCGCTGCTCGCCACCTGTCCCAGCATACCTGCATACTCTCTCCTTCAGCATTTTTCCACATGGACGTTTCAATCTCTCTCTCCTCTCGCAAGTCGTTTTCTTCCTTCAGTCTTTTCTGTGTACCAATAGACCGAGTTCCTCGCACATCCGTCGATGCTCCTCGCAATCCATCGTTTCCAGGGACCATGCTTTGGACAGAGACAAGTAGACAGGGTTTGAGCTACGCGCGAAAAAGGTGCAGGTGCCAGGCCGATCCGACCGGATCGGGAGATTGAATTTCATCCCAAAGCTGTAGCATGCAACGTGCTTTCCGCCTGGCGGCGTAGGCGGGTGTTTGCACGGTTCTAGCCACGCCCATCGCCAACACCGTCCCAGTCCCCGTGGGTTGGTCTGTAGCCATGTTCCTTCTTAATGCGACCACGTTTTGCTCTTGGCAAAGCGGTCCTGCGGTTGACCGTTGGCGAGATAAATACAACCTGCCTCACCACGACCGGCTTTGTCGATGCATCACGCCGATGTCGATGCGAGTACGACCGTCGAACAAGTCTATCGAAGCCGCCTTATTCAGAAATGTGGCTTGAAGCTCGTCGAAAGATGAGTTTGACAAGGCTGTGAGTGGCAGTGTGGACGGTGCGAATACAAAATTCTCACCGTCGTTGACGTCAACACACTCGCCTATCCAAACTCCGCCTAGCAACGCTCCCCCACGCACAATTCACTCGTCCGCTGTGTCAAAGCTGTGTCTAAAAGGGTCTTGTTTGCTCGATTTGGAGGGATTTCAAATTCTACACAAGCGAGCCCGTGCCTTCCAACGGGCGATGTGACCGTCGGTTGGCTCTCCGATGTCACGAAGCCACGAGACTGGTCTAGACAATAAGGGTGCTCTTCGCGGTACAATTGAAAAAAGGCACACAAACATCCTACAGTACCACGTTGGCCCGCCCGTCCGTCTGTGCATTCGATGCACAGTGCAGCAGCATCTGACACTGATCCGGATCGGATGCAGCAGCCTACTCCATGTGTCTGACAAGCAGAAGTCGCCGCTTGAAATCACAACGCGACTCGACGATTGGACGAGGCATTGCTGATCGGAAGCAACCTTTCGTCTTGCTTTCGTTGAGGTGGAATGACGGAGGGTCCAATGGTCTGGATCCGCTCGCCCTGGACTGCCCACCGACACACACGCTTACTGCTCACTCCTCGAGCCTCGCCTCGATGGTTCCCATGAATCGGCGGAGCCCGTGGTTGCTCTCAAATAGCGCTCATGTGCGTAACTTAGCTTTGGCATCGGCATCAGAGCCTGATTCCTTCCAGTCTTTTCGGGGTCCACTCTGTCTGTGCTTTGTGCTCAAGGGTAGCTCTGCTAGATGCTCTCTCTCTGTCCACAGCAACCTTCATCTCAAGGTTCATCGACAATCTTGCCTGCGCCCTCAACCTTCTCAACACCATCTCCTCCCCGGTGCTTTTGCCACTCCTGATCGCTCGACGAGCGCACCGCACCCGCACTGGCTTTCGCTGACTCGTCACACCACCTGCATGTCGAAAGCTTGCCGATAGCTTGCCTGCCAAGCCCTTCTCTACAATCACATTCCCAGGCGTCGGTGGTTCCGATCCACGCTCACTTACACATCACAGTGCCTGGCTCAGCTTCGAATCACAATGTCGGCATCTAACGAGGTCCTCGAGAATGTCTCGACGCTGTCCCACGGTGCAGCAACCACAGATTCGCAGGCCTCTCCACCGCTCTCAAAAATTTCTCCACAGTCGTCAGCAACCGACAAGGCCTCCTCCATCTCACCCTATCTGGACACGGACGCTCCCAAATCGCACTCGCAACATGGCATGCCCTTTGACGACTTTGTCATCGAGAACGACGAGCTGCACGACTTCGAGAGCCAAAGCCCCATCAAGCGACGTATGGATCCGCGCGTCTTGCTCGACTTGACAACTTTGTCCATCGTCATTGCCGGTATCATCCTTCTTTTCTTGGGCTATCCACTGATCGAGTTCGGCCACCTCGCAACCAGCAAGAAAGATGGCTTCAACATTGGCGGCACCAATGCTACCGGCCAAGTCCCCGACATGACCAACATGCGCACTTCCCTCATCGATCCAGACACTCCACAGGATGTGCGAACAAAAAGGTCCGTAGATGGCACGCAGGACCTACAGCTCGTCTTTAGTGACGAGTTCAACAGGGATGGTAGGTCCTTCTGGCCAGGCGACGACCCTTTCTGGACTGCCGTTGATCTTTGGCCATGGCCCACAGGAGACTACGAGTGGTACAGTCCGCAAGCAGTCACCACCGAGGGAGGCAATCTCGTCATCACCGCCGACGAGATCGAGACCAACAACCTCAACTTCCGCAGTGGCCAGCTCACCTCGTGGAATCAGTTCTGCTTCACGGGAGGCTACATCGAGACCCGCATTCAGCTGCCTGGAAGCAGCTCCATCTCCGGATGGTGGCCTGCCGTGTGGACCATGGGCAATCTCGGACGAGCCAACTACGGTGCCACTACGCAAGGAACCTGGCCGTACGCCTACAGTGCTTGCGACGTTGGCACCTTGAAGAACCAGACCGATCCGGATGGACTGGGCCCGTCAGGCGCCCTCACCAGTGGTAACACCGTCTACAACGAGAAGTACGGCACCACGTCGATCAGCTGGCAGCCGGGACAACGTCTCTCCGCCTGCACATGCCCCGGCGACGACCACCCAGGGCCCAAGGATTCGAGCGGCAACTTTGTCGGTCGTTCCGCCCCCGAAATCGACGTCATCGAGGCCCAGGTCGGCGGCGGCATTGGCGGCGTCTCGCAATCCGGCCAGTGGATGCCCGCAAACTACGGCTATGAGCTCATCAACACCACAGGTACCGAGTACGAATTCTTCCAGCCCTCGGCGCAGCTCAACTCGTACCAGGGCAACGTGCTCCAGCAGTCGGCCAGTGGCGTCGTCAACACCTTGCAGACGGCCTATCAGTACAGTGGCGGCGACTTTTCCGTCTACGGCTTCGAGTACAAGGCAGGCTTTGACGGGTACATTGACTGGGTCAACAACGGTCAGCGGGCGTGGAGGCTCAACTCCGGCGCGCTCGCTGCCGATCCCAGGGTCGGCATCAGCCGCAGACCTGTCCCGCAAGAGCCCATGTACATCCTCATCAATCTCGCCATCTCGTCCGGATTCGGCTATATTGACTGGGCCAACCTCGAGTTCCCCGGCAAGATGCTCATCGACTACGTCCGCGTCTACCAGCCCTCGGGCCAAACCAACGTCGGTTGCGACCCAGACGACTTCCCCACCCAGGCCTACATCAACAAACACATCGAGGCCTACTCAAACCCCAACCTCACGATATGGGGTGGGACAGAGGCGCAGGGTGGATACCAGGCGGATTGGCCACGCAACAGGCTCAACCCCAACGGATGCTCAAATCCACCATCGAAGTATCCTGGGCCGAACCCGGCGGCGTAGTTCCCCGCTACCCTATCTCATCACTACCATGGACTTTAGCATCGCATTCGCATCATATCACGTTACCAGGGACCGCACCGCACGTTCCGTGCTGTGGTGGTCTTGCCTCTCTATACCAAGTCGAGACCTTCATCGACCACGATCCTGTACTCTTTCCCTTCCGGGCGGCAATCTAACAATTTCAGCCGGCGTTCTTGTGCGAGCCGTTTCCTTTCCTAGATCGGTTTGAGCTTCGGTTCACGTCTGCTGCTCAGCGTGGACGGGCCTGTTCGTCTCCAATCGCTCATACATCACGCAGCACAGCACGAAAGGATGCGAATGTGAGCTGTGAATAAGGTTAAAGTCTAGCGTCTATGATGGGGATCACTTCTTCTCGGTCTGCTTCTTCCTATAAGCCTCCTGCATGTCCTTCTGAACGTTCATCATGACGGGCGTGTGGCACTTGTACTCCATCGAGAACTCTCCCTTGCCCTGTGTCAAGCCGCGCAGTTGCGACGAGTAGCCAAACATGTCGTTGAGCGAGACCTCTGCGGTGAGGGTAAACTCGTCTTCGCGCACCTCGGTGTCTGCGACGGTGCCCTTGCGCTGGTTGAGCGCGCCGATGACGGCGCCCTGGAACTCGATGGGTGCGACGACCTCGACGGTCATCTTGGGCTCGAGGATGACCGGGTTAGCCTTCTGGTAGGCCTCGCGGAAGGCGCCGGCGGTGGCGAGGCGGAAAGCCAGTTCGGACGAGTCGACGCTATGTGCGGCACCGTCCTCCAACACGAAGCGGACGCCCGTCACTGCGTGACCCGACAAAGCACCCTTCTCCAGCGCATCGTAGAAACCTTTCTCGCACGCAGTGATGTAGCCGTTGGGAATGCTGCCACCCACGCCCCTGTTTTCGAAAGCAGTATCCACACCCGTCTCGGGATCCACCTCCATAGGCTCGACATAACCCATGACACGACCGAACTGACCCGCACCACCCGTCTGCTTCTTGTGCGTATACGCAAAGCTCGCCTTCTTCTCGATCGTCTCCCTGAACGCGACGCGCGGCTTGCCCGTGGTGCACGGCACGTTGTACTCCCTCCTCATCCTCTCGACGTAGATCTCGAGATGCAGCTCGCCCATGCCGCTGATGATGGTCTCGTTGGACTCCTTGTCGACGTGAACGCGGAAGGTCGGGTCTTCCTTCTGGAACCGGTTGAGCGCGCGGGAGAAGTTCTGCGACTCTTTGCCTTCCGGTGTGATGGCCAGCGAGATGACAGGCTCGGGGACGAACATCGAGGTCATGCTCAATTGTGTCGTGCCATCGGTGAAGGTGTCACCCGACGAACACTCGACGCCGAACATGGCGCAGATCTCACCTGCACCGATCTCCTCAACATCCTCCATGTCATTCGAGTGCATGCGCACCAGACGAGGCACTTTGACCTTCTTGCCCGTGCGCGCGTTGAAGATGAGGTTGCCGCGACGCAGCGTGCCCTGGTAGACACGCATGTAGGTGAGCTGGCCGTACTTGCCCTCTTCGAGCTTGAACGCGAGGCCGACCAGTGGGGCTTCTGATGCGGGGCTGAGAGGTAGAACGGGTGGCGCGGCGTTGCGACGTGCTTCGGCAGCAGCTTCCTCGTCCTCGCCCGCAGCCTTAGCCGCGTCCTCAGCGGCCTTCTTGGTAGCGGCCGTGCTCATGTCCATCGCCGTCGCCGGCACCTCCGCCGGGTTGGGCAGGTACGAGCATACACCGTCGAGCATCGCCTGCACGCCCTTGTTCTTGATCGCCGAGCCCAGGAAGACGGGCGAGAACTGACATCGGATGGTCGTGCGTCGGATCGCACCGGCAAGCTCCTCGATGGTGGGCTCGCGCTCCTCGATGAAGATCTCGGTCATCTCGTCATCCACCTCTGCGAGCTGCTCGATGAGTTCGGCGCGTTTCTCTTTGGCGAGCTCGAGGTATTCAGCGGGGATCTCGTCGGTCTCGCGGATCTCGATACCCTTGTGACCCTCGTTGTAGACTGCCTTCCAGCGGATGAGGTCGATGACACCGTTGAAGTCGTCCTCTGCACCGATCGGGATCTGGACGGCGGCAGCGGGCATCTTGAGCTTGTTCCTGATCTGCCCAATGACACGCCACGGGTTGGCACCGGCACGGTCCATCTTGTTGATGAAGCTGATCCTTGGCACCGAGTAGCGCCTCATCTGTCGATCCACCGTGATGGTCTGCGACTGGACACCGCTCACAGCGCAGAGCACCAGCACGGCGCCATCGAGCACACGCAGCGCGCGCTCCACCTCGATGGTGAAATCGACGTGTCCCGGCGTGTCGATGATGTTGATGTGAAAATCCTCCTTCTTGGCCATTTCCTTGCTGGTCGTATCGGCAGCATCGCCACTGAGACTCGCTTTCTCGGTAGGCGGCGTGGCCTTCCAGCTGCAGTACGTCGCGGCACTCTGAATCGTAATACCCTTCTCACGCTCGAGCTCCATGTGATCCATCTTGGCGCCGACGGCATCACGCCCCCGCACCTCATGGATGTCCTTGATGCGCCCCGTGTAAAAGAGCACACGTTCGGTGAGAGTGGTTTTGCCAGAGTCGATGTGCGCCGAGATACCGACATTGCGCTGACGGACGAGACGGGCGAGGTCGGCGGAGGTGAGGGGCGACATGGGCATATGTGCGCCATCGTGCGCGGTCTGTGCGGCAGCATCGTGAGACGGTGGTGCTGAGACGGCTGCTGCTGCGGCAGCGGAGCGACGGGTCGAGATGCTAAGGCTGCGGAAGGTGCTGGGTGCGCGAGCGAGGGGTGTGGATGCGACAGCGATGCGGAGAGGTGTGGCAGCGACGCCGGTGGTTCGCAGGTTGTGCCTCGCCAGCTGGCGGGCTAGCGAGCGTGCTGCGGCCACGCGAGAGATTGCGACCATGTTTGCGATTGTCTTGCAGAAATTCTCTGTCCTATGAGGAGAAGCTCGACAAAGCGCAAAAGGGTGGACGTGATGGTGAAGATGTGCAGGAGCTTGCCAAGTGTCAGTTCTGTCACCTCGAGGACCACTTAGACCTTCAGAAGCACACTCGAGCTGCAGGCTGTTTCACAAACCCTTTCTTCCAAAAATCTCAAATTTTTTGGCTCAGCCCGCTCTGTTCCATGTATCGGTTAAGATCGGGTCTGAGAAGTCTGACAAATCCGATTTTTGCTGAATGTGCGATCGACGACGACTGACAAGCTCGCACGGGCACAAATTCCACGTCTGTTCAGTTGCGCCTAACCCAACGGCACGAGTCAGGTCGTGTGACTTTGCACAACGGCGACGAGTAGCCGATCGCTCACAAGGCCTACTTGAGACGGATATGAAGAGACTAAGGCGTAGCCGCTTTAGCCATTGTGATAATATGTGCGCGAGATCAAGTGGTGGTTGAAGCTCGCGGTAGACGGAGCCCCGTCATCATTCGGCCCGAAGCACGGCTAATTGTCTGCCAGATGATTCAGGGTCCATTGTACCTCGACGACCTCTTGTTCATCATCACTTCCATCTGCTACTCCCACTTCATCGTCGTCGCTGCCAAGACCTTCCGCCCACAGCACGTTCTCAATTGCTTCATCGCACCTCACATCGCAATCTTCGTCCTAGCCGCGCTTGGCGCATATCGTGCATCACATACATAACGACGTCGACGCTCGGTTCCTATCTATACGCTCAAGATCGGACAAGTCGTCCATCGCGTCGGTGACCATGTCCTTCAAATCAGAGTCGTCACCTACTTCGTTGACAATGCAGCAACTTTGGGATGAAGATGCTGATCTCGCCGTCTGCACAACCTGCGGCACCCAGTACTCCTCCGAGCAAGGTCCCGCAGAATGTCCCGTGTGCTATGACGACCGACAGTACCCGTGCCCCACCGGCCAAGCGTATACCTCACAGAGAAAGCTCGTTCCAAGCACAAGATTCGATCTCTTTCCTGAAGAGTCCGACCCTCGCATACTTCGCATCAAGCTCGACCCCCCCTTCGCCATCGGTCAAACTCCAATCCTACTTCTAACCCAACACGGCGCCGTCATTTGGGACTGTTGCGGCTTTGTCTCGGTCGAACTCATGCAGCGCATCTGCAGCCTCAGTCCCAGTGGCAAGGTTGCCGCCATCTTCATTTCGCATCCGCACTTTTTCGGCTCCTCGCTCACCTGGGCCAAGATGCTCGACTGCAGCGTCTTCATCTCCAAGCTCGATCGTCAATGGTTTCAACGCGGCTCGGGCAATGCACAGAGCCCGGATGTCGCTGCCCGGCAAAAGCATGTCGTCGAAGTCGAGCAGGACGTGCTTTCACTTCCGCATCTTCCCTCGTTCTCGCTCGTGCGGTGCGGCGGCCACTTCCCGGGCTCCTCGTGTCTTCACTGGGACCGGGATTCGGACGTTCGACCAAATGAAGACGCAAAAGGAGCAGCTGTCTTTTGTTCAGATACCTTCATGGTCATGCCGGACCGCAAAAGGTTCACCTTTGCCTACAGTTTCCCGAACAACATCCCTTTGCCTCCTCGCGACGTCGAGCAAATCTGGATTCAGATGCGTAACTTTGACTGGTCAGACACTTTCGGAGGTTGGAGCGGCCGAAACATCCTCTCCGACTCTCGAAATAGGCTTCTGCTTTCGGCCCGCTACTATGTCGACAAAGAAGGCCATTCCGCGGACGACTTCGAGACACTCAAGCTGGAGTGAGACCCCATCTCGTTCGCTTATCTCACGCAGCCCACTCGAATATGCATGTTGTAGCTTGTCGAGCTTAATTTCTTGCTCATCCTAGCAAGCATCCCAATCGTGCGCTACTCCGCCTGCGCTTCATCTCGAGCCTTGCGTGCTCGAGCTGACGACGATATCCGACTCCCGCCCACATTTGCGAAATGAAGTCGAGATCATCACAGCCCTTTTATGTCGGCCAGTGGCTCTGCTCGACCGGCGATCATCTGTACGCCTCGTCGGGGCGACGTTCCCGGTGGCTGCTTCTGCCAGACAACGCTCAGCGCGGCAGAGGCGCGCACTGCTGCGCGGCTCTGCACGGCAGCAACCAGTCAGTCTGCCCTTCATCTGCAACCGTGGTGGGACAATGTGGTGGAAGCACACACAAACCAAAGTGCATCCCATGTCTCGACCCAGCCCTCCAGACTCGGTTAAAATGCCGAGCTGAGCGTGCCTGTCCCTTCCGTCCCACCCCCACGAGCCACCATCTTTGCCGCCGTTCCAGCTATTCTTCGTGTCGATACCTGTCGCCCTTTCAGCATGCCTGCTTTTCGTGGTCACGACCCGGCCCGTAAGTTCCATTGCGAGGTGCCGGGATGCTCAGCCTCGTTTGTCAAGCGTGCGCATCTGCGCCGGCACGAGATGACCCACACGCAGCGGCGCGACTTTTGCTGTCCGGGCTGCAATCGTGCATTCTCGCGCAACGACAGTATGGCTCGTCATCTGCGCCGAAAGCACCCTCATCTCTACCGATCTTCCGACACTGCGCCCACCGCTACCACCGGTGTCGAGCGTGTTTACACCGGCATTGCTTCTGGTTCAGCCAATCCGTTCGTGTCTCCAAGAAACGTGGCGTCCACCAGTGGCTACAGCACGCTATCTCTTCGACCACCTTTCGAAGGCGCAATGAGCACTAGCCCTGCGTTGCGCGCCATCGACCACCAACGCCTCATCTCGGAGCCACTCGAACGTCCGACCACGCTCTCTGACCTCTACAGCCGTGACAGTGTGCCTCGTTCACCAAGAGGCTCACCTCTCGCTCAGTGGAATGCTTGCGGCCCATCTCGAGCGTCAAACGCTTCTCCTCTTTCCCAAGCTCTCAACCAATCTGTAAGGATGATTCAACTACGCCACACAAAGTTGCTTCACATGCATAACAACTGACAATCTCGTCGCGTCTCTTCTTACAGGACGGCTACGCTCTTCAAAACCCGCAACACCGCTTCAACTACTCGCTGAAGGAGGAAGAGCCCGAATATCATCCTCACTCCGGCGTGCAGCCGTCCATGTTTAGCAATCCTGGTGCTGGAAGCGGTGCCGTGATCGGACGCCGAGCTTTCGATGCCCAGAACGCAGCTGCGCACAGGCCTGAGTGGATGGAAGCGCCTCCGTCCGACCATCGAGGCGGCCAGGGCTCTGGCCAGCTTTTCCACTGGGATCAACAGAGTGGGCAAACCTCCAGCGTTCACACCTATGGATCTGGGGGCTCGACGAGTATCGAGGCGGCAGCGAGCGGGTCCACAGCGAGGTCTTTATGTCACGATCAGCGTGACGACGGCGGACAAACAGGCTACTTTGACACAGCTTATAGCACAGCACCTCTACCGTCTGGCCTCGTCTCAGCTGTTCCACACCATCAAGCTGCCGATCATGCAACGCACGCAGACGTTCTGCAGTCCGAGTTCTTCGTCGGTACAATGTGGGTCGCTACCGAGGACCCTACCTTTGGCAGCCAGGAGTCAGGCACTCTTCCTCAGCTGTCCGAGCAGGTCCGAATCGAACCGCCCGCTGCTACTGGTCACTACGCCCCCAACAACTCAGTGCTTCTTTCTGGATCCAGTGTCTCGACTTCTCCACGACCGATCGCGGCGCCCTTCCTCAGCCTCGACTTGCGCAATTTGAGCGATCATACGAGCGCCACCGCTAGCGCACCGCCTAATCCAACTCACGTCGAACAGATCATGGCCGAACTCGGCCTCACCTTGACTTCAAGTCAGTCGTCCATGATGGGGGCTTCGAATGCCTTCTCGTCCTCAACGTCATTCTTACAGCCAGCCAACCATGCTCCCGCTGCCTCTCTGAACCAGCCGCAACCGACTACGACCTCTGCCATGCACGTCCATCAAAACTCGCAGTCCCAAGTGCACTCGTCGCAAAGCTCGGTGTATCTGCCCAACTTGACCGAATCTCAATCGGAGTACCTGGGCCCGAATGCAAGCTCACATCGGCGAACGATGGACCGCGTTTGGAGCACCGCTTCCGCCGCTTTCGATGCAAATTCCCAGACTCGTCCCGGTCAAGGCAATGCACAAGCCATCGCGGAGGACTATGATGAGAGCCTTGGACGCCAAGTCAGTGCGGCGTTGAAGCTCGAGTCGCAGTCACAGGACGACATGGTCGTCGACCCGAATGCAAATTTCACCAAGCCTCATGACTTGTTCCCTTCGCAGAGGGCTGCCGCGTGGGACGAAGAAGGCGAGAGAAAGTCTGCTCGTGCTGGTGATGGCAAGTCGTGCTTTCCTCCTGCCAGCAGTGGTGCGGTCATGCCGACGGGCGCCAACAGTGCCATGGTGACCATGGGTCCACCACGTCAAGGTCGTGATGCACCGTCCACCTCGCACAGCCAGAGCCATAGGGTCGAGATGGAGGTGGACGGCCCGTCCTTGTCCACAGAAGCCCAGCCAGGAGCCAACACCGCCGCAACCTCAGGCACCACTCTCAGCGATCAAATGCAACTTATCGTCGACCGATTCCGCGTCTTCGCGCGGCTCTGCCAAGATCACTTGCATCCCTCGTCCAGAATGCTGGAGAGCCTCGCACCGCTGGTTCCCAAACTAGCGCACACAGACGCGCCCTTCTTCCACCTCCAAATGATCGGCTCGCCGAAAGCGCACAGCCCTGAAGAGGCGCTGACGGTGCTCTCGCTCGCGTCTTTGCAGAGCGACGATGCGAGCATTCGGGAGGAAGGGCATAGGCTCATCTGTCTGATGTGGTGCCTGGTCATGGTATCGCATCGACACGCGCTGCGCCTCGGCGGAAGGATGTCGTTGTTGAATTGCTTTTTGCTTGTCAGCATGTATGGCGTACGTCACAACGCTTCCGATCTCTGGGTCACATGCGAGGGGCATCGCGAGACGATTCTGTCCGACGCGCTCAAGGCTCAGACCTGCCTTCCGTCCCATTTCGACACGGATCAGATCGACTCGACGAACCTGGACTCCCTGTCTGAGGAACAGCTCGCCCTTCAATGGTCACGCTGGTACGAGCACGAGAGCCGCAAGCGGACGCTGCTGTTGTGTGTGATTCTCGACTCGCAGTCCGCAGCCTACTTCTCGCCGCTGCATATCGACCTTTCTGCCCGGCCATCGGCTCCACAGTGTCAGTTTCTCTTCGCACACATCCACGAACCATGTCCCGACGCCTTGTTCCTCGCCTGGCCGCCCAGGGCTTGGGCCGCGCGCCTGACCACCAGCCCCTCGCCTTCTTCAGCTGAAGGCACGATGCCATCGATCGCCTCCCGCCTCTCCGCACTGTTTCGGCCTCACTTGGCCTTGCCGCCCGCCGCACGACCACGCTTCCGCCCCTCCTTCGACTTCAACGCTCATGCCAACGGGGGCCCCAGCTACGCGCCCTATGAATCACAGGATGCGCGCATGCAGGCATCCAGTCCACCCGCATCCGCTCGATCCAGTCGGCCGCCATCTCGGGCCGGCGCAACGGAACCGCGTATCGTCTCGCAGCTGTACATGTATGCGCTGCTCGAAGGCGTGCATGGCGCCTGGATGGCAGATAGCGGCTTCTACGAATCCTCTGCGTTTGGAGCCGCAGCGGTCCTGCAGCAGCTCGCGATCGACAGCGAAGGCTTCAACGTCGAGCACGCGGGTATTTCCGATCTACCAGGTTGGCGCAACGGGCGGAGCATGGACGCAACGCACATAGCACACGCCTTGATGAATTGGTCCGAGATGTTCAGCGGCGGCAACGCCGAGGATGCCGGCTGTGGAGGGATCAAGCTCACGGACGACGTTCACTGCTTGACGATCCGGTGTCAGGCCATTTTCCTTGGACTGTGCACGCCGCTTCACTCGATATGCGCGTACCTCAACCCAAGCACGAAAGCGGAGCAGCGCAAGAGGCTCACGCAGCTGCTGGTGAAGTGGGTCGAGTCGCCGTATTGCAGACGTGCGCTCGTGCACGCTGGCACCATCCTGACACTCATCAGTGCGGCAAAGACGGGGCAGGAGAGGATGAGACCAGCAACTGCACATGCTGCGTACATGGCGCTGACGGTAGTCGTGTGCACGTGGAAGGTCCTCAACGACATGCCTCCGTCTGTGCACACGGCCGACAGCGTCGCAGCTCAGAGCAGCGAGGAGCTCGTCTCAACAAAAGCGGTCTGGTCGACTCTCCTTCCTTCGGTACACCAGAATGAAACTGGAAACACTCGCGACGACTCCCCCACCGACGACGATTGGCTCCGCGTCCGTTTCTGGCACCGCAGGTTCCAATACCTCGGCCTCGCTGGAATCTTTAGCGTAGACTCAGAATCTCCGCTCGCCGACTGGCGGCCGTCCACCTCGGCTTCCGCGATGGGTTCGTTTGCCCGACCCCGGTGGTCGAGCTTCGCCGGCGAACGGCGCGGGCTCAGCCGTGTCCAGTCCGAGGCAGACGTGGCTCATCGACGAGCCTCGCACGTTCAGCTGCCAGCAAGGCAGGAGGAGAGCCACGATCTGCGCAGACAGCTGCTCAGCGGGTCGGGCATTCATCCTGCCACCAGGACGCGCCAGTGGATTCTCAAGGGAGACACGAGGAGTGCTACCTTTTGCGGTCTGGCGCTCAACGCTGAAGGATCGGGCGGTGTGGAGATGCTCGGCCGCGGTCAGCTGTGGAAGCTGGTCATGTGGGTGCGCAACGACAATCCGGCGTGGTGCTTCAGCGGGGAGTACACGGAGCTGCTGCTAGGTGCGCTAGAGGAGACGCAGACGGAGGTGGCACCGGCGGACTCGGCGGAGGGCAACGAGGCGGGATGCACAGTGTAGACTTTTTTGGCAATGAATGGTGCCACCACTTCCTCTTTGATTGTGTTCAGTAGCTGAGCGGCGAGCACCTTGACGGGATCCGATGTGAGCTTGTGAGGGAACAAGAATTGTCAAATAGCGTGCCAAAAAAAGTGGCGCCGAAATTTGTCGATTCTCACTCTCGCCATCTTTGACAGCGCCGCACCTACCCTACTTCCTCTGCTCACGCGCACGCTGTCATCATCAGCCTCTCGTGGCTCTTCCTGCGAGAACACTCGAAGCTCACAGGTAGATGTAGATCAGGCAACGCGACAAGGTAGAAAGGCAAAGGTGACCGTGAAATTTCATTTCATTGACAGGTGCGGGGTAACATGAATCCCTGAACCATTTTTATGACACGAGTGCTAGCGTGAGCCCCGTCGATACGTCGCCATCATTCCCCTCTGAAATAAGAACGCTTTAAAGAAACAGAGCGAATCCAGCAAAGACAGCAGCAGCAGCAATGCCGGTGCCGGCAACAAACGGCCTAGCAGCCGCGTTGGTCTTGGCGGCGTTCGTGCCGGCCGAGTTTGCTCCCTGCGAAACGTTGACGTTGTTGTACCCCGGGTCGGTGTTCCACACGGGCTTCTGACCGATGGCGGTCAAGTTGGTGCGAGGAAGAGTGGCCAGAGTCTGACTGGTGTTCAATCCGCTCTTGACCAACACGGGCTGACCACCTGCACCCGTAACGGTAACATCATCGGGTGCGTAGAACAGCGTGTTGGCCGTCGGGCTAAGCGGACCGGGATAGATACCGGTGAGGTTGGTCATAGGAATATCCGCATCGTCCACCTGCGTGTTGGTGTAGCCCAAAGTGTCCGCCCAGAAGGGGAAGACGTTGGCCATCGTCTTGTTGACATCGCCACGACCGAGCGATTTGAGGTTCCAGTTGGCCTGCACCGTCGAGATTGCCGAGTAGTGCGTCATGTACGTGTGGTCCGTCGTGTTCTTCAGACTCGAAGGTACACCTGCACCGAGCGCAAGGGTGAAGATTCGGTTGGCAGCAGTGTAGCTGTCGTTCTCGTCAAAGGTGAGCAGGATGAGCGTTCGGTTGTCGTTGAACTTGGTCTCGTTGAGCAGGGACGGCAGGAAGTAGTTTGTGAAGTTCGAGAAGAACGCCGAAGTCGTATCGTGACCATCGTCGACCATGTTGGGGGTAATAAAGCTCTGGAAGGGCAAGGGGATGCGAGAGAGAGGAGAAGAGTGGTGTTGTCAGTGTCAAAAGTCGATGGAAGGAGGTGTATGATGATCGCGAGCACAGAAGGAAAATAAAAAAGATTAAAAAAATAAAAAAGGGAAATGGAAGGCGTGAAATGAAAGTGCACTTACCCATTGGGGGACGGTGTTGTTGCCGATGTCCGCGGCGAGGTCGTTGAAGTTGCGGTTGTACAGAGCGCGGGTCTTGTTGCCCGAGATGTAGTCCGTCATGGCGCAAGGGTTGTGCTGCGGGAATGGGGAGAGTATGAGAGACGTGGTTAGTAACGCGATTTGGGTATAGCGCTTGACAGAGATGGTACCATACCTTTCGAACGTAGTAGGTGTAGTTGCTAGCACCGGGAGTGATGTAGTTCTTCGACGTGTAGTTGAAGCCAGTGAAGCCGTCGTATGGCATGTTCTCCTGGTAGCAGGCGTAGGAGATAGGCTTGCCACCAGCTCCACCATCGTCGAGCAGGTCGAAGAGGGTGGTGATGTTGCTGGGGATGTGGTTGAAGGTGTCATCGCCCAGGCCCCAGAAATCACCAGAAATCGATGCGAGGTAGTTAGGCTCCGAAGGATGGGTGACAGCGTAGTAGTTGTCAAAGAGCACACCCTGGGGGAGGAGCGCCTGCATGGCAGGGGTCGAGATGGCCGACTCGTAGTCGGTGTTCTCGAGCCAAATTTGAACGATGCGGTCGAAAGCCTTGCCCGAGACAGTGTCGTGCTTAGGATACGAGGCGTTGTTGAAGCCGACATAGTTGGACGACTGAGCCAGTGGCGACGACGAGGGAGGGACGAAGGTCAGGCCGAGGCGGGCACGCTTCTCGATGGGACCAGCCGAGACGGCGGTGGCCACGACAGCGGCGGAGACAGCAGCGAGAGAAGCCTTCATCGTTGTTCCAATAGGAAGGGGTGGTGTGAGGTGATGCAGCGAAGAAGGGGGTGCATGAAGCTCTACGACCTCTTTATATTCGGGCTCGAGCAGAACGCAACGCACACATTCAAGAGTGGGGCACTTCAGGAGAAATGGCGGATGCAGGGTGCGCGCGCTAAGATGCCTCGCGTAGCCAGAGGTTTCGCGTTCCTAGAGTTACGCTTTGCCTTTCGAGCACGGAGACGATGCTTCCGCGCGGGCTGCACAAGACCTGCACAGCGCTGGAACGTGACCCTAGCTGTCGTAATGTAGGAAAACAAGGTTCTGCAGCGAGATGAAGGTCCAAAAGTGGGCCGAGGGCGTGAGGGACGGCAGTCCGCAGGTCAACGTGTGCAAGCATTCTTTGCTGTAACAGGCTTTGCATAGCGAACGGCGGCACGGGTACCAGTGGCAGCGGCGGAAAAGGCGGACCCTCGGATCGCGAGAACAGAGACCGCCGGTAGGAGAGACGGAGATGTGTATAGCCGCACAGAAGGCCAAAGCTTGTTGCTGAGCTTGAGTAGAAGGGAGGTGCATATGTGCGCACTGCAGCGGAGCAGGAAGTCTTCAAGGGGCAAGGGAACGTGCCAAGCAGGTACCGAACATCGTTGCCGAGTGGCGAGTCGTCAACGGCCGCTTCGTAACCGAAGTGGCAATTCGCAGAGTCAGACGTCTTCGAGGGCCCTTCTTGCATTCTCAGTGGGCCGCTACGCGACCAAAAGCTTAAATCAGACTTGACCGGTGCATTGAAACAAGAACGTATGGTACGGCTCTGACTTGGCAGAGCTCAAGAAATACTCGGCATTATGTTCCCTCGCCGACTCCTCTCTCAGACCTGACGGTGCTTGCGGTGATCCATCTCGTGTCGCTACCACTCGCTGCATTCGCTGTGAGCCAGTACTGCTGCTGCAAGACGCTGTTGGGGGATGAATTTGCAATTGAGTTTCCATGCGGATGGCGAGCACGTTCTCGTGAGGTGCAGCGATCCTGCATCTCGCTTAGCGCGCTCTGTTTGAAAGGTCGAATCTCGGCTGTCCAAATTCGCGCTTCTCGAACCAGCCGCCGGGAACAAGGCGGCGGCGGCAGCACTTTTTTGTCCCGCCACCCGCTCAGGGTCTCCGCGAAGATTTGCTCGGCAAGCCCCGGCGGGAACGTGCTCAATCGTGACCCCTTTTGTGCGCCGTTTGGTCGGCTCGACCACAGCCGAATTCCGTGGCACCGCGGAACCAAGAGTGACTACTTCAGACAGAATGGACCAAGTATTCGGCAGCAGCTTCAAACATTTGCTACCGAAAGAGGTTGCAGCAGCGACTTACCTTCAACGCAGTGGCTGCCGCTTGCACCCTCATCAGATCACAAAGCCTGATTCCGCCCGTGCGAATCTCAGTGAAGAAGGTGGCGCGAATCTCTTTCCTCCTCTTCACATCATCGCCAACACGTACCACCGCCATACGGAGCAATTATCAGACATGGCTGAGCATATGGAGCCGTACACTCCGATGGAGAAGGATGCGAGTCAATCAAGCAGCAACTCGCTCTCGACTGCAGAGTATGGCTCGCAAGGCTTGCAATCCAGGCCAGTCAGGGGCCAGCAGCCTAGACGACGCTTGATCGCGCTGATTACCGCGGTCATCGCGATTGTCCTCGTCGTAGCGCTCGCTCTGGGACTTGGCCTTGGGCTCGGGCTCAAGCACAAACACAACTCGTCATCAGATCCATCGTCCTCTAGCATCAAGAACGTGCCAGGTGCAACCGCATCAGACCTCACCTTCATCCCTAGAGAGCAGCTTGCCGATCCGTCTCAGCTCACACTCGACCCAACATGGGATCGATTCGCGCCACCGCAAGATCGAGTCTTCAATTGGACGCTCACCCAAGTCCTATCGAACCCAGCAGGCACCACCAAGCAGATGCGTCTCGTCAACGGACGCTTCCCCGGCCCACTGATCGAGGGCAACATCGGTGATCGCATCATTGTTCACATTCAGAACGAGATGCCAGTGCCCACAACGATTCACTGGCACGGGCAGTACCAGCGTGGGTCAAACGAGATGGACGGCTCCGCTGGCATCACAGAGTGCGGCATCGCTCCAGGCACCAGCTTCACCTACAACTGGACCGTCCAGCAGTCTGGCTCGTACTGGTGGCACTCGCACTACGGTCCGACTTATGCCGACGGTCTCTTTGGCCCACTCATCCTTCATGGTGATGACGAAAAGTTCAGAATGACCAACCCGAACAACGCGACCGCCACTACGACCAACAACACCGTCACAAGCAATGGCACTGCAATCAGGACCGACTACGACCGAGACATGATCTTTGTCGTCAACGACGCATATCAGGCCGACTCATTCAGCGTTGCTGCTATTGCCAAGTCCAAGTCGGGACCGCCAGGCGGCGATCAGGGCAGCGAGCCCGTCCCAGACTACGGCATGATCAACGGCCTTGGTTTCTCCAACTGCGCACTCGCTCCTAATGGCACGACTTGCATCTCGGACGAGCCAGCTGGCAAGGCAGCATACAATTTCACAGTGCCTGCCAACAAGCGCATCCGGATGCGAGTCATCAATGGCGGCTCTCTGGCGTCCTTCCGCTTCTCTGTCGATGGTCACAATATGACTGTCATCGAGGCGGATGGTACTGAAGTTGAGCCGATCGTGGTGCAGAGCCTCAATGTCATGGTCGCTCAGCGATACTCGGTCATCATCGAGACGGATCGTCCCGTCGGAGCTTATGCCGTTCGCGCAGAGGTGCTGGACGATATGTTCCCCTATGACAACCCTTTCCTCGTGATGGACCAATATGCCATCATGCGCTACGAGGGGGTCTCCAGCTCGACTCAGCCCATCGCCAACCCGTCCAACACGACGCTCATCAACGTCACCGAGTCGCTGAGCACCTCATCCCTGGTTCCTCTCACCCCCATCGACGCTCCCGCTGCCAACATGACCACTAAGCTCGTGGTCAACTTTGGTCTCGACGCATACAGCAACTGGCACGCCTTTTTCAACCAGACCACCTTTACTTCTGAAATGGCACCGCAAGCTTCGCTTATGAAAGCTTTCACCTACGAGACCACCCAACGTGCCTCATCCAACACGAGCTTGGATGCATATTACAACGACCCGGACGAGATGATGGTTACCAACACCGAGGCGGTGGTGATGGACGTGATCATCAACAACCTGGACGAGGGCGAGCATCCGTTCCACCTGCACGGGTATACGCCTTTCCTAGTCGGTTCGGGCGCCGGCAACTTCCAAGAAGGCGCCAATTTCTCCGACACCAGAGTCAATCCGATGCGCAGAGATGTCTTCTCCGTCCCACCGTTCAGCTGGATGGCCTTCCGATTTGTAGCCGACAATGCTGGCGTCTGGCCTTTCCATTGTCACCTCATGCCCCATATGGCCGTGGGACTGCTGATGCAGTTCCAGGTGCTGCCGGATCAGATTGCGAAGCTGGGCGTCACGGACCAGTTCTACCAACAGTGCTCGGCTGTGTCAAATTGGGTCTCGCAAAATCAGCAGCTGCTCATGTCGACGGGTGATCCTGATAACATGTGATCATAGAGGTCGAGCGCATTTGTCTCGTTGTAATAACATCATTCGCATTGGTAGTGAATCGAATGACTGTGTGAGATATGTACCGCATTCCGAAGCGTCCTTTACGCGGATCCCGATGCTGAGCGCGTCTCTGAATCGCCCTCTGGCTCGGAGCGGATCGAGTAGCTCGCCTTGGTCAGGCGCTCCGACGGGTCACCCACCACAGCCACCACCACCGAGATATCGTCGTGCTTTCCACCAACGTAGTGCAGACCTTCCTCCATGGCGCGCTGCTGAAAGGGCGAGCTTACCGCTCGCGAGTCTTCTGACACCGCCTTGGCACGGGAGCAGAGCGCTTCTGACACTAGCTGCGGGCAAAAGTCGTCGGGCAGACGATACTCGTCCTGACCCTCGATGGGTCGGTCGCCGCTGTCGAGCGACGCGTCATCGTCGTCCGGGATCGATTGATGTGAGCTGCGTGGAGGGGCAAACCTGAGCACCTCCTCGACGATATCTTCGTCGAACAGGTTGTCGACCAGCCCGTCGCTGCCAACGATGATAATGTCGCCCTTCTGCACCTTGACCGCCCACCGACCTGCATCGCGCCGTGGCTCATCCCATTCTGCTTCTTCCACGTCGCCGTCGTCGGATGCTGAAGACGCCCCTGGGATGCCTTTGCGAGCTTCGTCTAAGGATGCGGGGGTAGTCGAGCCGAGCGGATTCGGCGCATTGTCATCCAAATCGTCGGATGCGCCCGACTGCAAGAACCCATCGCGATGCAGAGTGCGGTTGGCGGCGATGGTGACACTCTCTGCCGTGTGTCCCATCATGCCAAGCTGGACGGGGAAGTTGAACGAATGCTGTTGCTCAGTGGATCGGAAGAGCAGCTCACCGGCACGAATGATGAGCAGGACACAGTCGCCCAAGTTGGCGATGCGCAGCTCGTCCCCTCGAAGCACCGCAAGCAGCGCCGTGGACGACCCGAGGATGCCTTCTCGTCGTGAGGCGCGAACGCACCGCTCCCAAGCAATGTGCATCACTTCGACCGGATCGAGCTGCTCCCACTCCTGCAGCTTCTTGCCTCCCTGTGCTGCCAGCTCGTCGGCGCTGAGGCCGTCAAACTTGCTGAGCTCGGCGGCACAGAAGTGCATGAGCAGGCGGGAGAACAGCGCTGGATCCGCACCGGCGCGGGAGGCCCAGCCTCCAACGCCATCAGCTACACCGATCGAATCGGGTCGCAAGAAGTAGGCATCCTCGCCGACTTGGACGGACTGCAGGCGGTCCTGTACGATGCGACCGTGTTCTCGGATCGGTGAGTTGAGTCCAAGGCGACGGCCGTCCTCGGCAAGCACTGCGTCGCCTCCCAGCTTCTCCTTTGCCGCTGCGGGACCGGACGGCGCTGCCGAGCCAGTCAGGAAGTCGGCAGCGGCGGCAAGCATGCCCACAGCGCCAGAGCGTGCGGCGGGTTTGGGTGGTGCTGGCTGGACACGCTTTCCATTGCCACGCACTGCAGCCCAAGGGTGACGCTTGGGGATGCCATAGGCGCCATGCTCAAAGCAGTACTGCAGCCTGCGGTGCTTGGGCGAGGCAAATGAGCTCGTCCACAGCGGCGAGGCGTCGGAGGCGTCGGCTGAGTCAGTAGCAGCGGCTGCGGAGGCGCTTCGGCGCTGGTCGTAGTTGCCACGTGCTGCGGTCGTGAGGATTGAGGTCGGGCCGAGAAGTGCGCTCTCGATCTGATATGGCGAGAGGCTGTTGTTCTGTGTGGGTGTGCTGGAGCCGCTACCGTGACTGCCGGACGAGTCCTGCTGCGCTGTGGATGTTGCCAGGCTTGGCCGCGCTGAGACGGTTGGAGTTGGAGGGCGGGACGACGAAGACGAAGAAGAACTGTGCGACGACTCGGACGGTTTTGACGATGATGGTGACGATGGTGATTGCCACGCAGACGCAGAGCTGCTTGCATCGGGCGATGTCCAGCCGAGTGTGCCCATCGCCAACTGATCTGGTGAGGCAGAAGGAGCCGAGTTAGGGTTGTCCAGCAGGTTGACAGGAATGTGCAGAGACGCAGAGCTTGATAAGCTAGGAAAAGAGGTCTGGGGCGAAAGGAAGGATAGGCTCTCCATTCGGTGTGCGAGAGTGTCGGAACTGAGCGGCTCCAATGTTGACGGGCAAGACTCAATCTTTGAAGTTGATGTGACATTCCAGAGCGGCACATAGTCTGAAGAAGACGCTGCTTGGTCGGCGTTGAACTTGGCCAAGCGCCTGTTCGCCGAGAGAGTGCTGACTTCGAGAGCGGAGACATCATTCGAGGCGTCGAGGGATGGGGTGCTCCAGGTGCTGAGAGCATGAGAAGCTGCTGCGTTGGGGTAGAAGATGTGTACGCCTCGGGTGTGGGGTATCGAGTAAAGGGGCTGAGTGCGATGCGCGGGTATACGGTCGAAAGACGAGATGGTGAAAGGTGATGTTGAAGGTCTGGCCAGATGGCGGGCCGCAGCTGAGATGGAAGCAGAGGAAGGCAGGTGTGCGGAGGCATCTACCTGGAGCGACGAAGATGTGGATGCGGAATCATTGTCGTAGGGTGGCAGCAGAGCGCGAGGCAGGTTCTCTGAGGCGCGCACAAGGCTCAGAACCTGGTCGGTGTACGGATCGCGTGTCCAGCGTGCCTCACTCGTCGATGGGATCGGCGTCGTTGCCGTTTCTGGACGAGGGTGGTTGCCGGTCTGTGAGGATGTGCTCTGCGTCGCTGCCAGAGTGAGAGGACCGATGAAGGGCTCCGACGGCTGGCTAGTGGGAAGGGTGGCACCGCTAAGGACCGCACTGTTGCTGGTAGGGAGTGCTATCGAGCTGCTGGGCGTGACGGCTGCGGATCGTCGACGAGGTGCACCTCTGCGCGCATGTGCGATGAGTGAGGTGGACCGCGAAGAAGCCGATGCGGTCCTGGTGAAGAGTCCGTGGTTGGGAAACTTGGACATGGTGGCTGAGCGGAGGCCGCGCTATATTGCGGGCTCTTCACAAGCTGAAAGGCGATAGATCACTCTGCCGACAGGAAGGGGGAAAGATATGACAGCGGAGCGTGAGAGTATAGCTACGACGACGTCGAGGAGGCATGTGTCGGATCGAGCTTGGATCGCGATTGAGCACGGCGCTGAGCCCTGAAGGCAGCTAGCTGGGCAGCGACGTTGTACAAGCGTATCCGCGCCAGATGGTCGATGCAGCTGAGGTCAGCGGTGTTGAAACCACGTCGGTCTGGCCGATCTGCGATGTTGTAATGAAAGTCTGGTGATGTCGGAGAGTCCGGCCGGCTCGAAGGGGAGCAACGACGATGGTGACCGAGGAGAAGAGAGTTTGGCAGAGCGGTATCGAGATTGAGCCAGAAAATCGTAAATTTAGTGGGTTGCTATCGATACCGACCATCCGAAGCGAGGATGACTGAGTTGCTGCTTCCGCTGCTCTGACTATGCAGCCGCTGCCTTGCCTCGGATGAATTTCCGTGTTCGGATCGAGTCCAAAACTGATTTCGAGCTGCAAGCTTGTGCCTCGAGCGTCCGTGCAGAGGCAGCGCAAGAACACGAGGCTGTGGAGAAGAGGCCAGAAATCCAGGGTCCCTTGGCAACCTGGTGAGCCCAGTGAACCGCCCGTCCTGGCTCGCTCTTCGTCTGCTCCCTTCTCCCAACCGGGTGGACTCTTTGTCGATCGAGAGAAGCTCTGCTATAAGTGAGAGATGGAAGCTGTCGCAGCGAGCTGCCGGGCAGCTGACCCAAGCCAAGTGCGGACCGTCTCTTTCGGGCGGCGGGCGCTCCGAGCGTCGTGGGCTCAGCCCTGTCAGTCCCGATTTGGCGGAATCTTGACAGGCACTTCTTCGCGGATGGACCCTTGTTCTCTGGTTCGGCTGCGCCTATTTCACCCGATCGCAGCCAGCTGGAGCAAGTCGCGCCCCACTTCGATTCGTGTCGGCCCAAATTCGAGTCAAGGTGGGCAGCCTACAGCCAGGCGCCAGACGAATAGAGCTCAGCCCACGTCTGGTTGCTTTTCCACCAAGAAAAAGACAGGCCAGCAGGCAGCGTTCCTAGCCTCCGACTCCACAAACATACGGTCGGCAACAGCGGTTCAAGGCTGACCTGGCTTCTTCGTCTTCTTGCCCCAGTCCCACTTCATTTGGCCTCGTCTCGTTGCTTCATCAGGGCATTGACCTGGCTGGGTCAACGTCAGCACCTTCGTCACATCACAGCCGTCGGTCGCATCCGAAAGACACCCACGCTCATATAAATCACGCTCGAGCGGTCCCAGCTACGCCCGCTCGCCAAGCACGCCAACGGCGGAAGGTCCGTTGAGCGATTGCAGAACAGTGACAGCATTCACAGACCACGCCTGCGCATCTGCGCTCGTCTGCCACAAGCTCGGAACGAACAGCGAGCAAAGGCTTTCACGATCGAGGTACCGAGTCTAACCTTGGTCACGTCGCTCGCACCTGACCCTGGCCCAACCTTATCGAGCTTCGCAATTTGGGCGACTGCGAGCTGCTTCACGCTGCTTCCGACACAAGCTTTGGCGCCACTCATCAGCACTTCGAGCTCGGCTGCCTCACTCAGCCGCTTTACCCATCCAACCCGAACCCGCGGCCAATCGATCTCGCCTGCCACACGATCGCCTGGCACGATAACCGCCGGTCACCAGCTCGCCAATTCCCCTCGTACCCTCAGCTCATCCAGCATCAGGCTTCCAAAAGTGTTCACAACCGTTTTATCAATCGGTCCTTCGTTCAGCTCTACCATCATCTTGCTCAGTCCATCCTGTGCACACCTCGGCTCGTCATGGTCCGCAAAGATTCGTCTTCCTCCGAGATGAGGTACACCTGCGATCAACCCGGCTGCACAAAGAGCTACTCTCGCCCTGATCATCTCCTTCGACACAAGCTCAACCACGACCAAGCTCGTGTACTTTGCTGCAATCAGTGCGACCGAACCTTTGTTCGTCAGGACTTGCTCGTTCGGCATCTCGAGAGACACGCAGCACGCGGCAAGACCCTCGGCAGATGGTCCAACCGCGGCAAGGACGACAATGAAGACGATGTTGTTGAAGCTTCCGGCTCATCTGTCTCGCACAACAAGTCCGGTGCTGCTCCCAACAAGAGACGCAAGTCTGCCGCAGCTTCCCAGACCGGTCGTCCGTCCATCAGCAATGTCAATGCCAACTCGGACAGCGCTTCGGAAGATGAAGACGACAACGACGACCAAGCCGAATTCGGCGGTACAGACCACGCAAAGAGCGCGGCACCTCGCCAATCTGAGCATGGCTCATCCTTACCGTGGTCAAGTGTCAACTCCATTGGCGCGCCAGCCCCACGTGCCTCGACCTATCAAACGGCCTCACATCCCCAAGGCTCTCCTTGGACGACGCATTCCTCCATGCCGTCCTCGTCTTCGCGTCCAGCTCATGACTTTCCTGCCCCGACCATCGACTCCAGCAATGAAGTCGGTTCTTTCGGACCTGGCTTCGATGCTCAGCATCTTGCCCCCTCGAACGCAGCGTCGTACCGCAATGCGAGCATATGGGACGGATCTCCTGCACAGCCCCACCTCCGCTCGGACACTGTAGTCAGCAGCAACGCAGGAGTCTCTTCGCAGCCGAGTGAACCCTTTCGTTGGATGGCAAGCGATCCTGCCTCAGGCAGCTATGCACCCCCTCCTTCGTCTTCCTACATGACCGCATGGAACAACGGCACACAGAGCGCTGCGCCGGGCCTGGCTGCATCTTTGACCGACATTGACACCGGTCCGTCTGCTCGCCAGCCGTCCACGCTGCCTCCACCTAATCAAGATATTTTCCCATTTGCGCCGCCAGTGGTCGACCACACAGCCGACTTTGGCTGGCTCTTTGATGGCGTTGATCCATTTGGTGGCACAAGTCATGCCGGCAACGTAAGCCGAGCGCCCTACGCGAATGTGCGAGGTCCCCAGTCTCAGACCTCGGCTTTCTCTCCGAGCAGCTCGGACGGTCTTGGTGGATTCCTAGGCAACGTGCATCCTTCGTCCAACGGCATCACAGCAGGCAGCGGTGCTGGCGATGCGTCCAGCTTCGGTCGCGGCATGAGCTCAGACGGCATCCTTCTATCTGGAAGCGAAGTCGAGACGCCAAATGCGCTGGAGGACCTCGCCTACTTTGCCACGCTTCAAGCTGACATCCCGAGTCGCGTCACCTACCATCTCGATCCAGTCGCTCATCACAGGCTTCTCATCTTCCTCCAGTCGGTCAGCGAGCTCCCCAACTCGCCTCTCTTTACGCCTGCCGCTTTGAGGTGCTATATCTATCTCTTTTTTGTCAAGTTCAATCGGCTCTACCCTCTCATTCACGAGCCAACATTCGCAGCCAGCACCACTGATCCCATGCTGCTCAGCGCCATCGTGGTCATCGGCGCTCACTTTGCTGGTCTTCCTGCGCACGAGCTCGCTGTGCGCATTGCTCAAAAGATCTGGGGCGCCGTCGTTAGTCTCGAGGACTTTCGTCCAGCGCGCGCTACGCTGCCTATGCTGCAAGCGCTGGTACTCACCGAAAGCTTTGGCAAAATGATGAGCACTCGACCTCAACACGAGATGGCGCATCTCTTCCACAACTTTATCGTCACCCTTGCCCGCAGGAACGCCGTCTTCAATGCCAGTGCGCCGAGTCCAAGCCATTTCGACGAATCCGAGGAATCTTGGAGGAGTTGGGCCAGAGAAGAGGAGAAAAAGCGGATCGCCCTCTTCGAGTTCATGCTTGATGCCCAGCATGCCACCATCTTTCGACACATTCCTTCGCTCTCGGCTTTCCAAATCCAGCTCAACCTTCCATGCAGCGACGACGAGTGGAACAAGGCCACACCCGAAGCCTGGTACCGACATCGCAAGCGTACAGGCTACAAGCCTCCTGGTCCGTTCATTCCGGCGCTCAAAGCCTGCCTCAGCCCCGCCAAGACGCCGCAAGAGTTGGATGCCTTTCCGCGCTTTGTGCTTTTGCACGGTCTGATGAGCATCGCCTACGACCTGCAATGGAAGCAGAATGTCTTGCTGGGCGCAGAGACCTCACCAGGAGGCAGCAAGGGGGGCGACAACAGCATCAGCAACTGGAAGGATCGGCTCTCGGCCGCTTACTCTTCTCTGCAGGCTCGCATGGATATCGCCTACATCAAAGCGGACGAAGAGTCCAGCACCCGCCTCATCCATCGTGCTACGCCGAGTCTTGTCACTGCAGCGCAGATCGCGCTTTTTGCCGACATCGTCGACATTCAGATTTATGCCGGTCTCCCGTCGGTGCTCGGGCGCTTCATCGATCGTGCCACCTTCAATACCTCGCGACGGTCTGTCAAGGAATGGGCACGCACATCTGATGGGCGCACGGCGGTATGGTACGCCGTCAACTTCTTGCGCACCTCATTGCTTGGAACTGGCACCGAATCTTACGGCACCATCTCAACCTTCAGGAACAGTCCTGCCGTCTCTGCCGATGAGCCTCACAATACTGCGTCCTCTTACCCTGGGCTGCGCGATCAAGACTCACGTTCCGCACACATGGGCGGATCTCCTGCGCGAAAGGACACCGACAAGGTCACCGGTCTCGACGAGGTTTTACATCATCGTTGGGCGCAATATACTTGTGCACTCGTTATTTGGGCATACGGACACGCGCATTCCAACCCACGCGCTGGCGAGACCGGTCCATCCGGTCACGCCGGCAGCGTCACCGACTCGACGCCCAACACTCGGCCCGGATCAGCGCACCGTAACGGAGCCACCACTCTCAGCGCTTTGGCCGCCAGCTCGCCTGGCGCACTTCAACGCCACGTCTCGGCCGAACGCACGCAGATCGGCACCGACATCACCGACGCCTTTGCTCATCGGCCGTCTCCTGCAACATCACTCAAGCCGGAAGGCATCGACTTCCTCGAGCGAATGTCGACCAAGACTGCGGACGACATCGCCCACGTCGAGTGCAAGTGCTACACCCGCGCGGTGCTCGAGATGGTCGAGCGAGAGGTGAGGGCATCGCGATGGGAGCTCGGTCGTGAGGCGTCGGGGGTGCTGCGCAAGCTCATTGCGAATCACGCGCTTCCTGTCTGGGATCGCGGGCCGGCTGCCGATCATGGAGAAGCAGCGTCGCGCAGGAACGACACGGCGCAACAGCAGATCAGACCGGGCGCGCTCAAAAGGGAGGCAGACGAGGCTACGTCACCTGCACAACGGCATGTCATCTACTAATGCGAACGGGGTTGGACACTCACAGCGGGCCAAGAGACGAGCGTGAGGCACAAAGCGAGACCAAGCCGCGAGCACCTGAGCGAAGCCATTTGGCCTTTCATTGAGGAGTGGTCGAGTTGCTACAATGCTTGCTTCGTCTAGACTACTTTTGCTTCTTGAGCTGGGGACGAAGCGCCTGCAAAGCATTGAGACGCTCGGCCAGCGTTGGATGCGAATAGTGGTATGCCGAGAAGAGCGGATCATGGTGCATCGTCGACAAGTTCTGGACATGCAGCTTGATGAGCGCTTTGCCAAGAAGATCGACGTACTCCTCCTTCTGCTTGGGATCGACCTTGGCTGCCGCATTCTCCTTCTCTGCGTTGTACTCAGCCGCTGCGGCGAGCTCAGAAGATGTCGGACCGGGCCGCTCGAGAGTTGCAGCGAAGCGGTCAGCGGCATACTCCATTCTGCGCACCGCCGAGTTGAGTAGGAACTTGACCAGTGCGTCCGTCGGGTTGAGTACGAGCTGGAACAGCTCCAGCCCGATAATGATTGGCAGATAATTGAGCAGCTGCGACGAGGGCGTGCCTGCCACCTTTTCGAGCAGCGACGGTCCCACCTGGAATCCAAAGGACCGGTACAACGAGACGTTATTGATGAACAGCGTGAACAGGCTCATCGTGAACCAAATCTGCACCTGCGACAGCACGAGCAGCTTGGTCGGATCGTTGTTGGCATAGTGGCCAAGCTCGTGCGCCAGCACCGCCTCGATCTCGTCCGACGTCGATTTCTCGATGAGCGTGTCAAAGATGACAATGTGCTTGTTGCCGCCGGGGATGACGCCGAAAAAGTAGGCGTTCGAGTGCGAGGAGCGCTTGCTGCCGTCGATGACGTAGATGTGTTTGAGCGGGAACTTGAGCGACGAGGCGAGCGCAACGACACGGTCGCGCAGAGCACCTTGAGGAAGCGGTGTGAGCTTGTTGAAGAGCGGCTGAATGACCGTCGGGTAGAGTACCATGGCGATGATCTGGAAGCTGAATAGGAAAACGACTACGTACGCTACGAAAGTGGAACCAGCCCAACGAATGATGAACAGCAAAGCCGAGATGAGGGGTACGCCGATGACGAAACCGAGCATCCATTCCTTGAGCGTGTCGGTGAGAAATGTCCGCGCGGTCATCTTGTTGAAGCCGTGTCGCTCTTCGATGACGAAGTTGCGATACAGCGTGAGCGGCATGCTTGGGACCTCGCGCAAGACGAACATGATCATCATCCAGACAATCGAGCGCGGAATCTCGCTGTCGTCTTGTCCGAGTCGAGTAAGGATGATGCCGGCATATGTCCAGCTCCAGGCGTACACATCGTAGTAGACGAGGGCAACGCTGAGGAGCTGGCTGATAGCAGACGAGAAGAAACCGAAGCGCGCTTTGTCCCTCCCGTACACCTGTGACTTCTTGAAGGTTTCGAGGTCGACGTGGCTGGCTAACGTGGCAGGCGGCGTGTCGAGGCTGTAGAGTCGGTATTGCCGAAGCGAGAGAAGCGTCTCAAAGCCGTAGACGACCCAGAGAAGCGCGAGCACAAGCTGCTTCCATTGAATCGCTGGGTCGTCGAGTGCCGACTGCAAGAGTGCGATCTTGTCCTGAACGAGAGACAGCATGTCGCAGTGGCGGTCTTCGTTCGTGTGCAAAGACGCTGGGGAGGCGCGATGTCGGGACTGTCGATCGTACGCCTTCTCGGTTGCAAACAAAATGAGCGACAACAAGCAGATGTGATGAGCGAGAAAGAAGATGCACCGCAAGTGTTGGTTTCGGAAAAGCTTCGCGAACAAAGGGTCTCACCGTCAAACGCGAGAACAGCAAGTCCGCCAAGTCGGAACGTCAGGAAGAAGAAAGGGGTCTTGCTAAGACTTCTTCAAGCTGCCCTTTGAGTTTTGAGTTTTGAGTTTTGAGTTTTGAGTCTTGAGTTTTGAGTCTTGAGCCTTGAGTTTTGCAATTCAATGATCAACCCATCTCATTGGCAGCTGCATCCAATGAGTCTTTTTTGTATAACATCCTATCCCTATGCCATGTTGTTTGCTTGGAGCAGATTGTCTTGGCTGAAAAGTCCCTTGCCTGGACAAAGACAATGTACAACCAACTCAACAAGATACACAACTTTGGCATGCCTGCCTTTCCCAAACTGTTGAAGCATCCTCCGCCCAAATACCCACTGATTTGGGGCGTGACTGTCAATATTCAGCAAGCAGACAAAGAGGACTTGGCAGAAGATGCTGTCAGGGTGCACAAGGTGGAGGACGAGGAGGACACTCTTGAGATTACCGGCTTCAAGTCCTCTCCAAGCAAGCCCTGTGGCGCTTTTACCGTCCAGGAAGAACTCAAGTTGCCCCAAGGTGCTTGCATCAACCTGGAGACCATCAATCCTTTTGCCAAGCACCGTTCAAGTGCGCGTCTCACGCAGCAAAAGACCACCTTGGCTACAACTTCCCATGCCAAACTGCGTGTCGCTCAAGCTGTTGCGTCCAAGTTGCCTTCCCAGCCTGCTCAACTTGCGCCTCAGGTTGCCAAGCCTGTTGTCACACAGGCTCTTTGCTCAAGTCTGTCAACACATCCAAGCAGTCTTCAACAATTGCCGCCAAAGCATGCAAGTCTGTTGCAGATGTGCCCAAGTTGTTCAACAAGCCCGCCTCAACTTTGACTGCGGCCGCCCAATCCATCATCTTGGCTCCAGTTGCCCCTGAGCTGCTTGCCAAGTCTTGTGCCAAGTCCAACAAGCCTGCTGCTTCAGTGCCCAAGCCGTTGGAGCTGGTGGATGCCAAAGATGTGCTCAACAAAGACGACAACAGCCTGCACTACTTTGACCTCAAGAAAGCCTCCAACCTGGATGAGGCTGATGCTGACAAGGTTGCCGCACCTCTGCACAACTCCAAAAAGGTTCCCAAGCAGAACACGTTCGTGCCTGCCCTGGCTGTCACCAACACCAGTGTTGCGTCTGCCCAGGCGCCCAAACCAGTGGACAACCCCAAGCCCCCAAGTCCTTCCAAGGTCCTTGGGTCTCATGTCCTTGATAGAACGGTGTTGGTGCATTTGAAGCCTAGCCCTAGGCCGTGGCACGTTGGCGGCCTGCAACGGGCATTGACGTTGCCAATTTCCCTGCCAAAGGGCGGACCCCTAGCCCTAGGCCGTGGCGCGGCGCTGGCGCACGATGGGCGTTGCCGTCGCTTTTTTCCCTGCCAAAGGGCGGACCCCTCCGTTTGCACGTTGGTCCAATGGGCACGCCATTTTACACTGCTCCAGTGCAGCAACGTCAAACGCCAGATTTTGGCAGGAGCAACGGGCAATGGGCAACGGACGCGTCAAAATTGCCCGGAAATTGGCTGGGCGACGGTCAAATGTGGAGGACTGGTCCAGTGCCCAATGTACAAATCCAGCTTGCACACTGGCGCCGTGCCCAACGTGCAGACTTGGTGGAAGTGTCCGTTGGTCCATTGCCTGTCTGTCTGACCGCCATTTTCTCAGTCTGTCAGACCGTCAGTTAGGCGGCCATTTTTCACAGTCTGTCAGACCGTCAACGCATCAATTTTCAGTCGGTCAGACCGCAAGCATGTCAGTTGGTCAGCACGTCCATTCTCAGCGCGTAAAGTTACCGCCAGGCGCACGTGAGTGGATCCCTCTGTGAGGCGCCGCTGCA
>NW_015961981.1:0-2390 GCF_000497045.1 Kalmanozyma brasiliensis GHG001 | reverse complement strand
CCTTTGTTCACCACCGCAAGACGGCACTGCCAACACCATCTCCCTTTGTCCTTGAACACGGAGCAGCATGTCTGGCCTCTCCAGCCTATCAGGGCACGTCCAACTGATGTTCCCTTTGTTCCCACGGTTGCCCTTTGTGTTGAGTCAAGTGCGATGAAGACATTGACAAAACTTTTCACAGCGCTTGCTTGGTCCAGTGTGCAGCAAGCAAGCGGTACGTCAAGCAGCAGCCTCTGCCTGGAGTACGGTAGACTGCAAGTCACGCACAGCAGTCAGCGCCTCTGCGCTGGCTTAGCAGATGTCTGCAATATATAGACGTGCTTGCTGAGGAACCAAGAGACGTCTTGAAACCATCAACCACTTCACGCTCTCTGTTTCAACACCAACCAGATTCATTGTTCTACACTACAAGCTGCCTTCTTCAACAATGACTCCGCAGTCACCTCCCTCTGTCTGCTCTGACAGTGACAACAACGCTGACACCGCTGTCAACGCAGTCAACACAGTCAAAGGCAAGACGGTTGCAACCTCCCTTGCTGAAACGTAAGTTCACCCGTCCTCACGCGTCATCAGCCTTGCAGTACATTTCAACTCACATATCTGCATTATTCTATACAGCCCACTGCTTCCTGCTGCCAACCAACTGGCCGCCAATGCTGCTGGTGATGCTGCCGCTCAAGCACCCAATGCTGCCACTGCCGTCACCAGCGCCACTCTTGGCCGCTTCTATCTCCGCTTGGTGGATCACCCGCAGTTGCTTGTCTGCACGCGTGTTGGCTGCACCCTTGGAGTGCCGCTGACGCCCTTGTTCAGAGACGTCACTGCTCATGTGCAGCGTTTCCATCACCAGCCCCTTGGTGACGCTTCACGCCGTGCTATCCAGGCCATGCTTGATCAGCTTGATCTTCCTCTTCCGAAGGACGTCCCTGTGGATCACGACCGGCTGCCGGTGCCCAAGATCAAGGAGCTGCCTGTGGTGACGGACGGCTACCAGTGCAGTCACTGTTCCTATGCCATCTTTGCCAGGAACGCCATGTCTGCCCACGTCAAGGACAAACATGCAGACCTGAAGGTCAAAGCCAAGCCTACGCACCCTGTCCTGCTGCAGGTCATCCAGGAACACGGCAAGAACAAGCGCTACATCTATGTGCAGGACAAGGAGCTGGACCCCACACCTCCGCAGGCCATCCTCAACGCCAACCTGGACGCGCATCAGCTAGACAATGCCATCACGGCCAGGGCTGCTGCATTCATTCAGCAGGACCAAGCCGCTCTCCGTGACGCAGGTCTGCTCAACCCGGTTCTGGACACATCCATGCTCAGCGGCAACATTGGACCCTGGGCCAAGCAGCTCAAGTGGCGCTTGTACTGGGCAGGCAAGCCGCTGGCTGCCATTGGTGCTCTGGGCACCGACACATCAAGCTGGCCCGGCGCACACCACGACTTTGTTCACTGGCTGGCCAGAATGGCCAAAGCGTCTGCTCAGCGTTGGATGCAGACCTTTATGGAGTCTGGCCGTTACATGCAGCAGACGTTCCATGCCTACAGTGACGAGCCGTCAGAGCCGTACAACCTTCAGCCAAAGACCATCAAGAAGCGTGCTGACATGTGGGGCAACGTCCTTGCTCTGCTTGCGCACCTTGCCTTGGACGGTGAGACCCTCCAGTATCACGGCAGCCGCAGCTGGGATCAGCACCTGGTAGTCACAGACGATGCCACCGAGGCCATCCACTGCCTGCGTGACCTGTCTACGCTCTTTGATCACGGGGAGGATGATCTAGGCACCAACCCTGATGCACGTGCAGCTGCAGAGCATCGGTCAAGCGTTCACCAGGTCAATGTTGCAGTGGAAGAAGCGCTGCTCAGCCTCTCTCACCAGCTTGTCACTCAGCGCCCAGCAAGACACGGTCAGACAGATGAGCTGATGCTGGTGCGTCTCTTTGTGCACATGTGCGTGGACAGAGAAGGCATGCCCAGAGCCGTCAGTGCCGCCACGTCCATCATTGCCAGCCTGGAGTTCTGCGTGCGCACCGTGCTGCACCACCACCTCTTCAATGACACTGACGGTCAGCTTCTGGAGATGTCCACGTCTCAGACAGAGAAGGCCATGCGCAAGCACCTCAAGGAGAATGTCTACCACAACAGCAACTCTGCCAGCGCCCACCTCCAGTCTCTCCACCGCTACGGCAAGGTGCTTGCTCAGGATGAAGTCACGCCTTTCATCTGCTCTTGGGCGCATGACCTCAGCCACGTCAAGTACGGTACAGAGGAGATCCAGATCACACGTCTTCAAGCTCTGATGCTTAGGGTTAGGGTTAGGGTTAGGGTTAGGGTTAGGGTTAGGGTTAGGGTTAGGGTTAGGGTTAGGGTTAGGGTTAGGGTTAGGGTTA
>NW_015961980.1:0-549 GCF_000497045.1 Kalmanozyma brasiliensis GHG001 | reverse complement strand
TGCATTCTACAGCTCTTGATACGTTCTATAAGTCTCATTAGTACAGATTTGAGGAAGGTTTTGACCGGAGATGGGGACTACCTTTGTAACCCTAACCGAAGTGAGACAGTCCGTCCTCCTGTTGGCTCCACTTCAGCTCCACACCGCCATAGCCCCGGCCCACTTGCATTGCCAGCGGATACTGTTTGTAGCGGCCTCTGCGTGTTCTTGGAGCTAGTACCGTCAGACTCCTTGTGTAGACCGTGCGCCCAATGTCATACAGGTTGGTGTGCTGTAGCGGGTGAGCCTCCACCTCTGCCGGATCAACAAAACGCTCGATCGGCACCTTGATGCCAAACGCAGACATGCGTATGCTCTCACAACCAATGTCTTGCAATGCCTCCACCATGATGGCCACATCCACCCGCAGCTCTCTGTTATGGGTTCGCTCAAGAGGTATGGGTCATTGCCGAATTCACGACTTCGGCAATACATGCCCAGCTCGGGCCGAACTTGAGCTAGCTTCTCGAGGGATGGCTAGCCGCTATCAAGGATCACTCCGGGAAGCTT
>NW_015961979.1:0-579 GCF_000497045.1 Kalmanozyma brasiliensis GHG001 | reverse complement strand
GGAGGGGTCTGCCACGGTCTCGCCGTCATCCTCCTGGGCTGCGAAGGCCTTGGGACCTGGCTGACGATCCTTGTTCCGTATTACGGCAAGGCGAGGCCGTTGGGAGCAGCTGTGGGACCAGTGTTCCAGGCTACCGCAGATCCTGCAGCCGTCTCCGAACGTGGTGGGCTGTGGTTGCCGAACTCGTTCGAATTTGCTTGGGGGCAAACCGGTCGTAGCGGATGGCATCAGACGTCGAGTCAGAGAGCCCCGCGCTACTCTGAAGCGTCTGCTGATTGAGCACCCGGCTTCAGTCGATGGCCTCGACCTGCCGATACCACTCCCACATGCTCTTGGGAGGGTCGCGTTCGAAGAGACGCTGAAGGCTGGGCGTGAGGCCGTTACGGAAGACGAGCATCTTCATCCTCTCGTCGCTGACCTGTGCTCGGTCCGCTAGAGCTCTGAACTGCTCGACGTACTCGATAGCCTTGCCTGCCTTGTCAGAGGCTAATCTGATGGCGTGCAGCTGGAGATACGCCTCATACTGCACGTCGTGGTGGCCGTACAGCTCCTTGAGTCGGTCAACAAAGTACGTCCAGT
>NW_015961978.1:0-674 GCF_000497045.1 Kalmanozyma brasiliensis GHG001 | reverse complement strand
ACCTCCTGAGCCTTGGCGTTTCAACATCTACATCCCTGTCAACCTCCTCAACCTTGGCAACCTTGAGAGGTTACCAGTCCAATCTCAGACCACAACCTCAGACCGCAACCTCAGTCTGGCCGCAACCTCAACCTCAAACCTCAACCTCAGAGCAGCTGCAACCTTGAACATCGGCAACCTCAGCAGGTGTGCAACCTCCTGAGGTCCATGAGGCTGAGGGCACGCCCGCTCTGGCAAGGTACTGTGTGGCCAATGCTGGAACAATGCACCGGCAAGCTCAGAATGCTGCGTTGCCAACATCACCAAGTAGGAACATGGTCAAGGTGGAAATCTGAGGTCACCACTGCGTAGAGCTGGCCTTTTTTAGGGTTATGGGGGTTAGGGTTTAGGGTTACAAAGGTAGTCCCCATCTCCGGTCAAAACCTTCCTCAAATCTGTACTAATGAGACTTATAGAACGTATCAAGAGCTGTAGAATGCACTTGAGTTTGCCTTAAAGTTTAAGACATTGACGGAGATACGGCCCTCCAAAGCGGTCAGCCAAGATTCTCTCGGGGAAGAATATATTTTCTCCGATGGTGTCCGATGCCAATTGCAATGGGTTCCAAGGGGCCGGCCGACTTACTTTTGCTCGATCTGGCTGGGCGAGCTTGGTGGACCAAGCTTGCCCTTGGT
>NW_015961977.1:0-2093 GCF_000497045.1 Kalmanozyma brasiliensis GHG001 | reverse complement strand
AAGCAACTGCGGGTGGTCAACCAAGCGGAGAAAGCAGCAGCCCAGGGTGGCGGCATGGACAGCGGCAGCAGCAGTGCCATTAGCAGTTGCAACGTCAGGGACGGCAGCAGCATCAGCAGCTAGCTGGTTTGCGGCAGGCAAGGCAGGACTGTGTTGTGAAAAGACGCGTATATCGGAAACATGTTCATAGCTGGTGATGCGTGAGGACTAGACATAAAGAGCTTACGTTTCAAGCGAGGGAGTTTCCACTGACCCGTTGTCAAGTGCTGCGCTGATGTTGCCATCAGCTTGGCTGTTGTTGGCAGGAGGCGGTGACTGTGGAGCCATGATGGGAGACGTTGAGCAGTCTGCGTTGATGATAGANATGTTGCCATCAGCTTGGCTGTTGTTGGCAGGAGGCGGTGACTGTGGAGCCATGATGGGAGACGTTGAGCAGTCTGCGTTGATGATAGATGTGGAGATCTGGATCAAGATTGGGACAGTGAGCGTGAAGCGGATGATGGGAACATGATGTTCCTTGCGGTACCAACGCTCATCTATATACTGCAAAGGCCCTTCTGGCCAGCTCAGCTACACCTCCAGTGTGCGTAACTCAGAGACAGCATAGTACAGACAGAGCGTGCACCTGGCAGGGCCGTTTGCCAGGCAAGCGCAGTGAAAATTTTTGCACACAGCCACCATTGCCCCAGCGCAAACAATGACTGAGCATGGGGACAAAGGGGATTCCTGACTGGACACATGCTGATAGGTCAGATAGGCACGGCACGCCCTGGTCAAAGACAAAGGGAGATGGTGTTGGCGATGGTCACAGCAATGTGCGGTGATGAACAAAGGGATCCAGTCTGGCCCGGAGCGCAGACAGACCCACTGGCGGTCTGATCAACTGACGCACTGAAAAGCTGACGCACTGAAAAGCTGACGCGTCAGAAAGTGGAGACGCTGATCTGTAGACTTGGCGGCGGTCTGACAGTCAGAGAAATTGGNCTGATCAACTGACGCACTGAAAAGCTGACGCACTGAAAAGCTGACGCGTCAGAAAGTGGAGACGCTGATCTGTAGACTTGGCGGCGGTCTGACAGTCAGAGAAATTGGACGTACTGGTCCATTGACGTGTTGGCGGTCTGACAGAGAGAGAAAATGTTGCGCTGACGGTCTGACAGACTTGAAAAGTCACAGTTGAATGGGCAGTCTGACAGACAGAGGAAATGGCGGTCTGATGGACAGGCAATGGACCAACGGACAAACGCGCCAGATCTATACTTTGGGCACGGCGCCAGTGTGAAAGTTGGATTTGTACGTTGGGCACTGGACCAGTCCTCCACATTTGACCGTTGNCCAGTGTGAAAGTTGGATTTGTACGTTGGGCACTGGACCAGTCCTCCACATTTGACCGTTGTCCAGCCAATTTCCTGGCAATTTTGACGCATCCGTTGCCCATTGCCCATTGCTCCTGCCAAAAAAAAATTGAGTCCGTTGCTGCACTAGAGCAGTCTAAAATCAGGTGTCCGTTGGACCGACGTGCAAATGGAGGGGTCCGCCCTTTGGCAGGGAAAATTGCGACGGACTTGACCGTTGTCCGCCGCCGCCGCGCCACGGCCTAGGGCTAGGGTTACTTGCAACGCCAGCAGGTTTGTGTTTGTAACAGCTTACTGATGTTGCTAAGTCATGTTGGGAAAGAATCAGAGACAACAGACATTGTGTGGAGGGTTTGTAATGATGTACTCAGTTATCTAGATCTACAAGGTGAAGTCACTATATACATGTTGCATCTGTGAGGATGCAAGCAACAAGGTTGTTGCCAGGCCAAAACAAACAAACTCTTGCCAAGCGGAGTGGATGTTTGCGCAGGAACGCGCAACTTGGGCAACATGCAGAAATATGCATGTGCCGTCAAGTTGGCCTGAGTAGCTGTATCAGTAATTGTCAATTTTCCTGAGTTCTCATATCTGATTGCAGATTCTTAAAGGCCTTGAAAAGCTCTATTATGACACAAAAAAACTCTCTCGAGAACTCCTATGTAACCCTAACCCTAACCCTAACCCTAACCCTAACCCTAACCCTAACCCTAACCCTAACCCTAACCCTAACCCTAA
>NW_015961976.1:0-853 GCF_000497045.1 Kalmanozyma brasiliensis GHG001 | reverse complement strand
CCCTAACCCTAACCCTAACCCTAACCCTAACCCTAACCCTAACCCTAACCCTAACCCTAACCCTAACCCTAACCCTAACCCTAACCCTATTTCACTCTCAGTAGTAGATCGAATCTCAGACCTATCGACTTGCTAGCCCTCACCGCTCGCTCACTCGACGTACTGTGCACCCCTGTGCCGGTAATCCAGCCTCTGGCCCCGACAACGCCCACCGTACGCTGGCACCCAAGGTCGCCAGACCCCAGGGGCATAACAATTGGTTCTGCTGCTACTGTGTTGAGCTGGGTCTCCGGTGGTGTTGGCGGCAGTACTGCCTGGTGTAAGGGGACGCGCGCCTGATAGCCGTCTCGAGGGTCGACTCCTGACTTTGGCAGGGGCAAGGCGCTGCAAGCCGAGGTCAGTGAGCTCGGCGCAGAATAGTGTTGCTCGGCCGAAGTGGGAGGCGGCTATCGACTGACCCTTTGAACACTCCGTTCAGAGGCAGCGCAGCGTAGCTCGGTGCTGAAGGTGTAGCTCCTACGCCCCGTGAGTGTTCTTGACGGCGGCGTAGAGCTGTGGGCAATCGGGTGAGCCGTTGGCGTGATCGCTGGCTGGGTCGTGACGGTGTTGGTGGAGGTTCCAACACTCCGGTTGAGGTTCCGGCTGCAGTTGAGGTGCTGCAGTGTCAGTGACGGTTCTGACCAGTCCTGTGTCAGACGGCACAGACAGTGATATAGCAGCAACACAGTTTGTATTGCCGCGTGGCTGTGTGACTGTAAAGGGTGAAATGAAGTGATCGCTGAGGGCAAAGACAACGTTAGATACGTGATAAGTAAAGTAGAGTGGATGAGGCCCAGCCTCATCCTACTCGAGC
>NW_015961975.1:0-2675 GCF_000497045.1 Kalmanozyma brasiliensis GHG001 | reverse complement strand
TAACCCTAACCCTAACCCTAACCCTAACCCTAACCCTAACCCTAACCCTAACCCTAACCCTAACCCTAACCCTAACCCTAACCCTAGCCGGGCACTAGCTCGATCGGCAGGTCTGTGTCAGTACGAGGCGGCAGCTTGTCTGCTTCCACCTCGCTGAAGACAGCCTCGAGGTCCTTGTAGGGCTCGGGAATCGAGGCTGGAGCCTTGGCCTCTGGTTCCACCTCGATCTCGATGCCTTTGTCCTCTCCCGTCGGTACGAAGCCGAAGCTCGGTAGCAAGCTGGGTGGTGCATCGATGAGCATGATGCCAATGGGACCATCCTCATATGCTGCCTGGATGAGCTGGTCAGCGAAGACGAACTCATTGCCATGCGCCGTGATTGAGGGTGGCGGGTATTCGGCAGGGGAATCGCGTCTGTCGAGTTCGGCGAGCGGCAATGTGTGATTGCCGAGATGACGCGACTTCGGCACAGTATGCGGGTGCCCTGCCGAAGTGGGGAAATGGATACGGTCGTTCTCCCAGTTGATCTGCGGCTGCAGTTGCCTCAGCGTACCGTAGCCTATGATCAAGTCGAAGTCTACGATGTCGGCTATGTAGGCATGGAGCCCAGGTAGCTCCTGCTGGCCTACGCCGACCGTCACGACGGCGTCTTGAGTGATAGGCACTCGGTGGCCGCTGATGCCATGGATCGTCTTGGAGGCGGCCGTGGGTGTGGTGTTGATACAATATGTACGAGCGAACGAGCTTGAGAGTAGAGACAGTGAAGCTCCAGTGTCGGCGAGGATGCGAGCTGGCTTGGCGTTGATAGTGCCAGTGAGCTCGAGGACCGACGGACTGGAGTTGATGGAGAAACACAACTGACAGTCCTGGTATATACAGGTGGATGGCGAGGAGGGTTGTAGGGCAAGACAGGCCATCACTGGGTTGTCCCACGAGCGTTTCCCTCGCCGTTGTCGTTATCCATGCCGATGAGGGGCTCTTGAGCCGGTAGCAGCTCATCATCATCGACATCTTCCTCGTCCTGCTCCTCGGAGGGGTCTGCCACGGTCTCGCCGTCATCCTCCTGGGCTGCGAAGGCCTTGGGACCTGGCTGACGATCCTTGTTCCGTAATACGGCGAGGCGGGGCCGTTGGGAGCAGCTGTGGGACCAGTGTTCCAGGCTACCGCAGATCCTGCAGCCGTCTCCGAANGTTCCGTAATACGGCGAGGCGGGGCCGTTGGGAGCAGCTGTGGGACCAGTGTTCCAGGCTACCGCAGATCCTGCAGCCGTCTCCGAATGTGGTGGGCTGTGGTCGCCTCGGCTCGTAGCGGACAGGCAGCTTGCTGGCCAGGTGAGGAGGAGGGGGCCGCCCACTAGGTCGGGCACTATCGGCTTGCGCCTCAGCACGTGGTTGAGCGGCAGTGGACCAGGATCTCATGGCGGGGCGAGGTTCGTTTGCCACTTCGGCCGGGCGCATAGGTGTCTTTGCCGAGCTCGCTCGAGTTTGCTCGGGGGCGAACCGGTCGTAGCGTATAGCATCAGACGTCGACTCAGCGAGCCCAGCACTGCTCTGGAGCGTCTGCTGATTGAGCACCTGGCTTCGATCGATGGCCTCAACCTGCCAATACCACTCCCACATGCTCTTGGGAGGGTCGCGCTTGAAGAGACGCTGAAGGCTGGGCGTGAGGCCGTTACAGAAGACGAGCATCTTCATTCTCTCGTCGCTGACCTGTGCTCGGTCCGCTAGAGCTCTGAACTGCTCGACGTACTCGNTGAGGCCGTTACAGAAGACGAGCATCTTCATTCTCTCGTCGCTGACCTGTGCTCGGTCCGCTAGAGCTCTGAACTGCTCGACGTACTCGATAGCCTTGCCTGCCTTGTCAGAGGCTAGTCTGATGGCGTGCAGCTGGAGGTACGCCTCATACTGCACGTCGTGGTGGCCGTACAGCTCCTTGAGTCGGTCAACAAAGTACGTCCAGTTGTTGAACAGGATACCCGACTGGGATGGGTCAACCCGGAGCTTAGAGCGGTACCACTGCAAGGCCCTTCCTTCCAGGTTGGGTCCAAGGTACTGGATTTGCCGCTTAGCATCCATCATCTCGTAGAACTGGAACCAGCTCTCGATCTCGATGAGCGAGAGCTCTAAGTCGTCCTCCTGCCATTTCGGAAAGGCAAGCTTGGGGCCGTTCTTGCTGGCCGTCTTCTCGCTAGCCATAGTGTAGTCGGCAGGATGTACTGGAGGAGCCATGGGACCGGTGGCCATTGAATACAGTTCCTCCTGACTGTAGTCGCCTCGTCCCACCATAGGTACCAGCGGAGGCTGCCTGGGTGTGGACNGCCTCCTCAAGCTCTGCTTCTAGCTCCTTCTGCCGAGCGACTGCCTGGGCCTGGTCCTCCCTGGCTCGAACAACGTCCTCGAGAACCCGGGAGTGGGCATCAGACTTAGCGAGGAGCGCCCGCTTGGCCTCGTTCTCCTTGAGGAGGTTGTCCAGCCTCGCGCTGGTGACCTCCGCGCGGAGCTCGGTGATGGAGGCCTGGAGCCCTTGAACGAGCCTCAGCAGGGACTCCATGGTGGGCTGGGCCTCCTCCCGCTGGGAGCCCCGGGGCGAGGTCTCGCCAGGTAGCGATCCCTGGTGGGAGCTGGGCATGGTGAGCTACGGGGCACTGCTTGAACGATCCACTCTAATGTAAGGGG
>NW_015961974.1:0-3884 GCF_000497045.1 Kalmanozyma brasiliensis GHG001 | reverse complement strand
CCCTAACCCTAACCCTAACCCTAACCCTAACCCTAACCCTAACCCTAACCCTAACCCTAACCCTAACCCTAACCCTAACCCTAACCCTAAAAAAAAAAAACCTCCAGTTGGGAATCTCCTCACAAATTTGGCTGGCTGCTCGACTCTGGATGAAAGATCGTCTCATTGCTGAAGCATGGAAGCCTCAACTCTCCATTTGGCTACTTTGCACATCGGTTCCTTGTTGAGGATCGACTCTCGAAAGAATCCACTGAATGCCCATCTGTTTCCAGCTGCTGAGGGGTCAAGAGGTCGAGTTCTGTGGTAGAAAGATCAAGAATTGAGCACCACCAAGTCAAGAGGCTCGACAAGCACTCTAACTGAATACTCTGGCAACTCGATCCAGGCAGCTTCTCCAAAGTTGAACAGAAAGGAGGGAATGCAGTCTTGCTCATCGACATGCCTGCCACCAGCAAAGCCCGAGAAGAAAGCAACAGTAGTCCACCAAGGATGCAGGTACTCGATGCTGAATTTGTCGATGAACGATCTTAACCATGCCCTGCCTTTGGATCGTGCTTTGATGTTGGTTTTGAATGCTGGATCGATCAACTGTTTGGCTGTCTTCATCACAAGATCGGTATGTAGCCTTGCCCAGAGCAGGAGATCGAGTGCTTCTTGTTTGTATCGAGGATGGCAGCTTTCCTTGGTGAAGTCGATGTTGAGTTTGCCTTGAGTATGCCAAATGCCAAGGTGATGCTCGACAACTTTCCTTCTGGTGAGCTTGATCTTGAGCTTGTCGAGAATGCTGCAGTCTGTTTGGATCGATGCCTGCTTTGTCGACTTCTTTGCTGCCAGGTATCGATGATAGAGGAACGATCCCAGCTCAGAACTGGCCTCTGCTTCGAGCTTCTTGTCATAGCTTGTCGGTCTTATCTTCTGGAGAATGATCTCCTCGGTGTTCCTGTCTACCACAGTGAGATTGGATCGACTCTGGCTGCTGGAATGTGGTTCTCCTATTGCAGGATGCTCGATGCTATCAAAGTGGCTGAGGTCTTTCTGCTGTTTGTCGATGCTGAACTGTCGATCCAGCTCGATATGGAGGTGTTTTTCCTTGGAGTCTTGATAGCTCTGCTTCCTGGCTGCATTCCTCTTGTTGTTTCTGAGTCTCTTTCGATCCAAAGCTGCTTTGCTAGTGGCTGGCATCGTTCTTCTGGCTGAATTGGAGTGGATTGCTGGTCTGGGATTGAGTCTGCCAGTGGATACTGGTGGTTTTCAATTGAGTCTGGTGGGAGTGGCCAGATTTCTCTTCGAGGCCAAATCTGAGAATATCTTCGAGAAATACACTTGAGGGGGACTCCTGTTTTTGAGTGATTTTTCTCAACAATTAGAGGAGTCCCCCTCTCGACACTTCTGCTGCTGCAATGCAGTTACAGTGTCAATATCTCGTAGCTGTGTACGCCAAGATTGATCAAGCCAAGATATGGCCCTTGGCTACCAAGTGGGATGATATGGCAAGTATAGCCCATGCGTACAAGCCGCAAATGGGCAAACGCAACATCAAAGGCTCCAGCAATGCCGTGCAAAAGCAGCATCTCTTCCGGGAGTGTCAACTCAGTGTCTTCTTCTGCAAAGCGCTCGAGAAGTGCATCTGCAGCAGGCCGGCTGGCTGTGCCAAGATGGTTGGTCACTGCCGCTGGATGGTCACGCAACCAATCCAGTGCCTCTTCTTGGATCTCGGCCGCAGACTGTTCACCGTGTTCTTGCTCCAGCATCCTGGACACGCACCGCAGAAGAGAGTGTTCCACTGCCCTGTATATGTTTGAGCGTTTGAGACCGCGCAGATCTTGCCTTGTGCTGAGATTCCGCAGGAGCACACCATCAGGTTGCGGACGGAACGCAAGCTCCAATACGTTAGCAACCAGCGCATCCAGGTTGACAGTCAGATGACTGCCCTCTGCCTCTCTTGCAATGTGAGCACGGAAGCGCTGCTTGCTGAGCGCATGCCGGCAGTCCTGGCGGTTGCACCGCACTCTGAATGCATCTGCCCTGCCAATGCGCTGATAGGTGCCTTGCTGGCGGCATGCTTGACAGCGTAGGTGGATCTGCAGGTGCGAGAAGAGCTCCCTTGCTTGCGCTGCCGTTTGGAACCGCTCCAGCTGCTGTTCCAAAGCGGTGGCGGCCTGGCTCTGCTTCCACCACGCATTCCGGCTGTCCAGTGGTGTTGGCTTACGTCCGGGATTCCAACCCATGGCGTTGTACAGGTCTGTGACCATTTGACGCTGCACCAGAGTAGACGGCTTGGGTCCGTCCCCAGAGAAGAGCCGCTTCTCTTCTGCAATTGCAAGCATNAGGTCTGTGACCATTTGACGCTGCACCAGAGTAGACGGCTTGGGTCCGTCCCCAGAGAAGAGCCGCTTCTCTTCTGCAATTGCAAGCATTGCTTCCATGTTGGTATAGACGGCTTCTCTTGAGAACGTATGCGTGATAAGCTGCTTGTCTCCAGCTTCTTCCGAGAAGAGGAACTGCGCGTCCAGGTATTGACTTGCCTCTGCTGCTTGCTGTGCTTGGGCAAGTGTTGCCGCCTGCACAGTCAACTCTAGCCGTATACCTTGTCCCAGCGTTGGCGCTGCTTGTTGAATGCGTTGCTTCCAGGATTGTAAAGCTGTGATGCGGTTCTTGACCACTCCAACAGACATTGGCTGAAATCCTTTGCCAGCGCCAGCAGCACTGGCTTTGAGCAAGTGCGTGAGCTTGGAGTATGCTTTGAAATGGGACAGTCCGTCCTCCCGTCGGCTCCACTTCAGCTCCACACCGCCATAGCCCCGCCCCACTTGCATTGCCATTGGGTACTGTTTGTAGCGGCCTCTGCGTGTTCTTGGAGCCAGCACCATCAGACTCCTTGTGTAGACTGTGCGCCCAATGTCATACAGGTTGGTGTGCTGTAGCGGATGCTCTGCATAGCGTGCTGGATCCATGAAGCGCTCGATTGGCACCTTGATGCCAAACGCAGACATACGTATGCTTTCACAGCCAATNTCAGACTCCTTGTGTAGACTGTGCGCCCAATGTCATACAGGTTGGTGTGCTGTAGCGGATGCTCTGCATAGCGTGCTGGATCCATGAAGCGCTCGATTGGCACCTTGATGCCCAACGCAGACATGCGTATGCTCTCACAACCAATGTCTTGCAATGCCTCCACCATGATGGCCACATCCACCCGCAGCTCTCCATACGTAAGCGTGGTTGGATTTGGAGATGCCAGAAGCGTTGCCAGTTGCGGTGGCTGGGAAAGACGGTCTACCAACGGAAGCTTGTACTCTGGAGCAAAGCTGAGGCGGCACTTGAACCCAGCGAAGAACACCCAATGCTTGTACATCTCCAGATCACGCGCTTCTGGTGCACGTGCGGTCAAGGAAAGATAGCAACCAGGAGGGTAGATACGGAGTAGTGTGGCTGGGGATATGGTCACCGAGTAGAAATCAACATCAGTTGCGCTTTCCACATTCCAGTCCTGCACTGGCGCGCGGGCTGGAACAGGTGGCAGACGTGTACCNGTGTCAGCAGCAGAGGCAAGGAGCATTCTTGGCGGCTCTACCGGTGGCTCTGGCTCTGCACCTGGCTCATCGCCGCCCAGCCAAATCACAATGCCATCTGCCGGGATGTCCTCTTGATGGGTACCCTCAGCATCCAATGGTGGAGTTGGCTCTTCTGCTGGCAAGTCAGGAAGCGTTGGGCCGTCAATGTCAGATACGGGGCTGAGTGACAGCTCACGTTGAGAACCTGGGCTTGCAGGACGGCTGTCCGGCTGGATGGGCGGTACATCATCCCAGTCTTGAGCAGCAATGCCGCTGTCTTGCATTTGCGTGTCTTGTGGAGGTGATGCGGCCTGTGTTTGAGATTCTGGA
>NW_015961973.1:0-2339 GCF_000497045.1 Kalmanozyma brasiliensis GHG001 | reverse complement strand
GGTACACGTCTGCCACCTGTTCCAGCCCGCGCGCCAGTGCAGGACTGGAATGTGGAAAGCGCAACCGATGTTGATTTCTACTCAGTGACCATATCTCCAGCCACACTACTCCGTATCTACCCTCCTGGTTGCTATCTTTCCTTGACCGCACGTGCACCAGAAGCGCGTGATCTGGAGATGCACAAGCATTGGGTGTTCTTCGCTGGGTTCAAGTGCCGCCTCAGCTTTGCCCCGGAGTACAAGCTTCCATTGGTAGACCGTCTTTCCCAGCCACCGCAACTGGCAACGCTTCTGGCATCTCCAAATCCAACCACGCTTACATACGGAGAGCTGCGGGTGGATGTGGCCATAATGGTGGAGGCGCTACAAGACATTGGTTGCGAGAGCATACGCATGTCTGCATTTGGCATCAAGGTGCCCATTGAGCGCTTCATGGATCCAGCACGCTATGCAGAGCACCCGCTACAGCACACCAACCTGTATGACATTGGGCGCACGGTCTACACAAGGAGTCTGATGGTGCTGGCTCCAAGAACACGCAGAGGCCGCTACAAACAGTACCCAATGGCAATGCAAGTGGGGCGGGGCTATGGCGGTGTGGAGCTGAAGTGGAGCCGACGGGAGGACGGACTGTCCCATTTCAAAGCGTACTCCAAGCTCACAAATCTGCTCAAAGCCGGTGCTGCTGGTGCCGGCAAAGGGTTTCAGCCAATGTCTGTTGGAGTGGTCAAGAACCGCATCACAGCTTTACAATCCTGGAAGCAACGCATTCAACAAGCAGCGCCAACGCTGGGACAAGGTATACGGCTAGAGTTGACTGTGCAGGCGGCAACACTTGCCCAAGCACGGCAAGCAGCAGAGGCAAGTCAATACCTGGACGCGCAGTTCCTCTTCTTGGAAGAAGCTGGAGACTGTTGGAATATACGGACCTTCGATTTTGTCGATTACATTTTAATCCCGATTGCGGGATGTCAATGCCTCTTTCGATTGCTCAGCACCGCGCACGCGGTGAGACTTAGACGAATTTTCACTTCTTCACTTTTCGCGTCGAGCCATCTCTCAACGCGATCCCTTTATCCAATATTTTGTTCCCAGATTCGGGAATGCGGTCCAGATCTCCAACAGGCCTAGACCGCAATCGATACTTGGTTCCCATGGTCGGCAATTCCCACGGCTGCAGGCAACTCCCCGCGTCGCCGCTGCACTGTGCCTTGCGTGAATCCCCGGCGCGGGAAGATATTCCCGCCCTCGGGATGAATCTCCCCTCCCCCTGATTTGCTTGCCATGCTCGATACTTGTCTCTCAGCAATGAACGTGTCGTATGGAGCGACACCTCGGAATTGTCCACTTTTCACTATAGCGTTACACGAGAAAACGTCTTGTCTTAGCCGTTTTCACCATCGCAATGCCCCTTGCCGCGATGGTATTTATAGAGGTTCGCTCCTGTATTTAGTCGCTGTGTTCACTTAATCAATTCTATTCCTATTCCACATACGTCTATACTTTATCGCTATCTCTATCCTGTTCCCTTCGTCTGTTGACAACTCCCGCCTTCGGCAACTTGGTTACCTTTAGCGGTTACTCCATTTCGATCCCTACTGCGACGTGTCGCTGACTCCTTCGCCTACAAGTTGTATACTAACTGAAATATCCTCAGACTAGTCCCTACTCGCCAGCTCCGCGTTGGATTGCCTATTGCTGCATTAGCTACGCAGCCTCGGTAGGCAAATACAGCTCACGGATCATCCATCTCAGGGAAACTCCCGATCGCGCTGGTCGCGTCCTTAGTTTCCATTAGGTTATGAGCCCAACTTTGGCTCAATCTGGAAGTAATCATAGCTACCCAACTCGCCTCAGTGCTAGAGAAATCGTCAATTTGGTTCCAGACCAAGCAAACCCTTCCTCCAACAGCGGCACAGCATCTGCCGACTTCGGTAACTCTTCTTCAGTTTCGCAAACGGCATCTCAGCTTCGCAAACCCTCATCCCGTTGGTCAGAAATGGCTGCCGATATCGGTTCCTACTATGGAACCACAAACAACCAAAAGCTTCCTGCGCTCTCGGATTCTATCAACTTCTTCAAGTGGAAAGTCGACTCCGAGAACATCCTAATGCAGAAGGGACCAGGCGTATACGATGCGGTTATGCTCGATGACCCTGCTCCAGACGTTACCAGCGATGATTACAACGCGTGGCGACGCAGCAACCTTATCGCTAAGGGACTGTTGCTTGCCAGCATGTCTATCGGGGTTAGGGTTAGGGTTAGGGTTAGGGTTAGGGTTAGGGTTAGGGTTAGGGTTAGGGTTAGGGTTAGGGTTAGGGTTAGGGTTAGGGTTAGGG
>NW_015961972.1:0-2640 GCF_000497045.1 Kalmanozyma brasiliensis GHG001 | reverse complement strand
GAGAGCTGCGGGTGGATGTGGCCATCATGGTGGAGGCATTGCAAGACATTGGTTGTGAGAGCATACGCATGTCTGCGTTTGGCATCAAGGTGCCAATCGAGCGTTTTGTTGATCCGGCAGAGGTGGAGGCTCACCCGCTACAGCACACCAACTTGTATGACATTGGGCGCACGGTCTACACAAGGAGTCTGACAGTACTAGCTCCAAGAACACGCAGAGGCCGCTACAAACAGTATCTGCTGGCAATGCAAGTGGGCCGGGGCTATGGCGGTGTGGAGCTGAAGTGGAGCCAACGGGAGGACGGACTGTCTCACTTCAAAGCCTACTCCAAGCTCACGCATTTGTTCAAAGCCGATGCTGCTGGCGCTGGCAAAGGATTTCAGCCAATGTCTGTTGGAGTGGTCAAGAACCGCATCACAGCTTTACAATCCTGGAAGCAACGCATTCAACAAGCAGCGCCAACGCTGGGACAAGGTATACGGCTAGAGTTGACTGTGCAGGCGGCAACACTTGCCCAAGCACGGCAAGCAGCAGATGCAAGCCGATACCTGGACGCGCAATTCCTCTTCTCAGAAGAAGCTGAAGACAAGCAGCTCATCACGCACACGTTTACAAGAGACGAGGTGTATACCAACATGGAAGCGATGCTTATCATTGCGGAAGAGAAACGGCTCTTCTCTGGAGAGGGAGCCAAGCCATCAACTCTAGTGCAGCGGCAGGCGGTGACTGATCTGTACAACGCCATTGGCTGGAACCCAGGCCGCAAGCCAACACCACTGGACAGCCGGAATGCGTGGTGGAGGCAGAGTCAGGCCGCAACTGCCTTGGAACAGCAGCTGGAGCGCTTCCAGACTGCAGCACAAGCACGAGAGCTCTTCTCGCACCTGCAGATGCACTTGCGGTGTCAAGCATGCCGCCAGCGTGGCACCTATCAGCGCATTGGCAGGGCAGATGCATTCCGAGTCCGCTGCAACCGCACCCAATGCCATCACGCGCTCAGCAAGCAGCGCTTCCGTGCACACATTGCAAGAGAGGCAGAGGGCGGTCATCTGACGGTCAACCTGGACGCACTGGTTGCAGACGTCTGTTAAGCGCCAAGGGTCTGAGGACCTCCCTTGGAACAAAGATGGTGAGGCTTGGCGTAGGCGAGGTGTCGTGGTCGTATTGGTAATGCCACGATGTTGCCAGGACGTGTTGGGAGTCTCGCTCGTTGACGAGAACGGTCTGATTCCACCTACAGTGTGTGTAAGATAAAATACAATCGACGAGGTCTTCCTTCGTGGTGCAGTACGGCCTGGGCTTCTTATAACTCGGCGCGCGACCCATGCCACTCGACCCAGGATCTGTGGCGGGTGTCGTGGCAGCGCCTCGGCTGAGCACAACGACCAGCCTGCCAGTCGCACGCCTTGCTGTCCCCTCTCCTGCTCGCACGAGACGAGTCTCCCGCACAGAGCTCGCTCGCCCGCTGTCTGGCCAGACTCACGACGAGTGAGCCTTCTTTCCTCGACGCGAGGCGTGCTGGGCAGCGCGCGACGAGTCTTTGGTGACGGGAACAGCCAAGACGTTGCGGCGGTCGCGAGATGTGTCCCGTGTGACCTCGACTGTCTTGCGTACGAGTGAGTCCTGGTGAATTCCCTCTGCCACCGTCTGTCCTGCCGCGACAACTGAAAGCATCCGAGACGTCGTGGCATTGCCGAGACGTTACCCGTAACAACGTCTTGCAGCTGACATTCCTTCCTGCACCAGAGGGCATACGCTTGCAGGCTCTCAGTACACGGTGGGACCTGCGTGGTCTCAAGCGCTCAAGCACATATGCGGCAGTTGAAGACAGTCTTCTGCGTTGCGTGTCCAAGATGCTGGAGGAAGAACATGGTGCGCAAACTGCACTTGAGATTCAAGACAAGGCGCTGGAATGGTTGCGTGATCATCCAGCAGGCGTGACCAACCACCTTGGTACCGCAAGCCGGCCAGCAGCTGACACCCTCCTGGAGCGCTTTGCAGAGGAAGACACAGAGCTGACGCCCCAAGAGGAGATGCTGCTCCTGCACGGTGTTGCCGGTGCCTTTGGCGTTGCATTTGCACACTTGAAGATTGCACGCATGGCATACTCATGCCACATCATCCCGCTTGATAGTGCTGGGCCGTACCTTGGCTTGATCAATGTGGGCGTGCACAGGTACAAGATCCTGACGGTGTAATTGCATTGCATGCAACAGGAGTGCCGAGAGGGGGCCTTGCCTGTTTGGCAAGAAAAACACGGCCAGAGAGCCAAGGCCCCCTGCTGGAATTTATTTCAAATAGCCCAAAGTTGAATAGTGGCTCGATCGCTCGAAGGGGGCCTCGGCTTTCCCTCAATGAAAAATGGGCCAAACAGCCAAGGCCCCCTCTGGAATTCAACTTGGATTTTTTGCTCCCAGCAGCAGCCAGCAGCTTCGAGGCAGAAGTCGATCGATCGTCGACCACTACCATCGAACCACCTTTGCCCTCATCGACCAGCCTTAGGGTTAGGGTTAGGGTTACACAGGTACCTGCGGAGCACCTTAGGGTTAGGGTTAGGGGTTAGGGTTAGGGTTAGGGTTAGGGTTAGGGTTAGGGTTAGGGTTAGGGTTAGGGTTAGGGTTAGGGTTAGGGTTAGGGTTA